>NW_022202669.1:0-4550 GCF_009176525.2 Contarinia nasturtii | reverse complement strand
AAAAAACATTGAATCTAATCCATTTTCGCTATTCCATACATGGCATTAGTGAATCCATGTGAATCCACCTACTGAATTATCTATTCTACTTTATTTTCTCGAATTTTTACACTAAAAGTCTAATCCTATTTCATGTGTCTACCCCCTAGTTGCGACTTAAAAATTTCATGTCGGGATGGCCAAATTTTTTTTGAAAAAGGCTGCATATGTTCTCTTGAAAATTTCATCAATTTAAGCCTAAAAATCCATATTTTCATTGTATTTGAAAAATATTCAAATTCATGTGTCTTGAATCTTTAACTTGGAAAATAGCGCTTACAAAAGTATTGATATCAAATAAAAAACCTCTATCGAGGTGAAGAACGAGTGACGAAACCAAAATCTGAAACACAAAATTTCTGATATCAATTTTGTGACGAAAATAGTTGGGAGATATATTTTCTGTGTACTGTGAATATAAACTTAATATACATTTGTAAATTCGGAACGTTGCTTCATTGCATCAGTATGAACTCAAAGTAAAAAGAAGAGAATTTCTGCAACGTTTCGAATATACAAATGTATATTAAGTTTATATTCACAGTACACAGAAAATATATCTACCAACTATTTTCGTTACAAAATTGATATCAGAGATTTTGTGTTTCAGATTTTGGTTTCGTCACTCGTTCTTCACCTCGATAGAGGTTTTTTATTTGATCACTTTATCACCAACTTTTTTGAGCACTCTCTCGACTTCGTTTTTAATAAACAAGTGCTCCATTGCATCAACAAAATTTCCTTCGTCAGCATCATCATTTTTTTGAATTTGTGACACAACGTGTGTGACAGAAATCACAATTTTTCGATTTTCACACTAAAAGTCGAAAATCAATGAAATTTGGAAATCGAATATGTAGATCCAAATAAATGGTGTCATCTTTTAGTGACCAATTTGTGACTACCAAAAATGTCATCATTTGAATTTGTGACACAACGTGTGTGACAGAAATCTCAATTTTTCTATTTTCACACCAAAAGTCGAAGTTGAATAAAATTTTTCAAATCGAATACGTAGATCCAAATAAATGTTGTCATATTTTAGTGACCAATTTGTGACTCTCAAAAATGTCAACATTAGAATTTGTGACACAAAGTGTGTGACAAAAATCTCGATTTGTCGATTTTCACACTAAAAGTCGAAAAACAACGAAATTTTTCAAATCAAATACGTAGATCCAAATAAATGGTGTCATCTTTTAGTGACTAATTTGTGACTCCCAAAAATGTCAACATTTGAATTTGTGACACAACGTGTGTGACAGAAATCACAATTTTTAGAATTGGACACGACGAAAGGTAGATCGATGACAAACATGATGATCAAAGTTGTACCAATGGGATAATCTTGACTCGTCAGAATGTTATTATTATTATTATTAAGTAAGTGAAAAGCCTTGGAAATGTCTAAACAAATGTTGTCAGTCTGATATCCCTTTCCCATGTTGATAATCGCTTTCGAAGTCAATTCCATTAAGTTTGTTATCGTTGACCTGTAACTAATAAATGCATGCTGACTTTCGTGGACGATGTTCATCGGATTCATGAGATTCAACAAATTCAAAAGTTGACATTTTTGAGAGTCACAAAGTGGTCACTAAAATTATGTCGAAGAATGTTTATAATTTGCCCATTTTTATGGAAAGCCTTTTCAAATTTTCGATTAAAATCATTTTTGTGCATTTTCAATTTTGTGTTCATAATATGTCCACCAGATGTCGTATCGAAAATCTAAAGTCATATTTGTGAGTCACAAAAAATTCTGCATCATTAGATGTTTATTTTTTGCTTTTATTCAAAATTTCGCTAAGAGATGTTTTGGCCAATAGGCCTAAATAGAAAAATGGCCAAAAATGCCCGAAGTTCTAATCCATGGGCCGAAATAATGCTGTCACAAATTATCACAAATTAGTCACTAAATCCCTAAAAAGGATCAAGGCAATCGCAAAAATTTGCCAGGCTGGATAGGGGGAGCCTTTTTGTGACAGAGGTTGTATATTGTCAAATATGATGGACTTTATGACACACGAATGATTATAGTTTTATCGGTTATAAAATTTCAATTCTCTCTTTTTTTGACAGTTAACCAACCGCTTCAATGTTGGCATCCCGTAGTTTGGCAACAACCTTCCAGTCGATCTTATTTTGAAAACGATACAAATAACCTCGGTGATCTTTCAAAAAATGTAAGAATAGCAATTCTCCTAAAGTGGTATATATATAAGAAGCATGAAAAGAAAAAGATTTTTCAAAAAAAATGTGAATTTCCGCTACGGGGTGGGGAGAGTTTGCTACCTGACATATAGATTTAGGCTTTAGTTGCAAATTGTTTTTGTGCTGTATTTGAAGTTCGAACTGTACACCAATCACCTATTTACATGCTGCGAGAGACTCATCTGAATGACGCCATCAATTCGAATGACTTGTTTCCGCAGTTGTATGATGTATACCGTTGTGATCGGTCACCAAACACTGAGAGGGACCAAGTTCATCGCAAGGAGAATGGAGGAGGAGTTTTGATCGCTGTTTATAACAAGCTAAAGTCTGCTTGCATTGGAACGGGTGACCTGTTCGGTGCGGAACAGATTTGGGTAAAAGTATCTGGACTAAAACGAAACATCATTTTGGTAGAATTATATATTCGGCCAGACTCAACACTCAAGGTATATGAAAACAACATGAATGCCTTGAGAGAAATGGCATCGAGAATAAGTATAAATGATGTTTTAGTAGTATCAGGTGATTTGAATTTGCCCAAATTGATTTGGTTTGTTGACGAAAATGAGGACCCGGACATAGCAATTGCTATCAATGCGGCCAGTGAAAAAGAGAAGAAAGTGCTGGATACTTGCTATGATCTTGTTCTCCTCCAGATAAACAAGTGCTACAACCAAAATGGTCGTATGCTCGACTTGATCTGGACAAATGATGTTGAGCTGTTCCAGTGTTACATGAGTGATTATCATTTGTTAAATTTTGAGAAGCACCACAATGCAATCAATATTCGATATAATGAACCCGTCATCAAAACTGTTGAAACTAAGCAAACATATAGAGACTTCATAAATGCTGACTATAAACTAATAAATGAGTCACTCCTTGATGTTGACTGGAATAAGGAATTCGATAAAAATTCATTAGAATTAAGACTAGACAATTTCTATACAATTGTAAAGTCAACAATCGAAACTCATGTCCAGTTAAAAACAAAAATCATCAGGAAGCAACCGATTTGGTTTAACAAGCCACTAATCGAGATGAAAAACAAAGTCAGCAAAGCTCATCAGATTAAAAAAAAGGTCAACACAATTGATTCAGTAGAAAATTTTAAACAATTAAGAAGATAATATAAACGCAGTGCACGGTCACTGACCGTCGGTCAGCACTCAGGGATTACAGAATCGAGATGGAGAATCTGATAGAGGAGGATCCAAAGAAGTTTTTCAGATATGTGAATAACATAAAAGGGAAAAGTGATGATCTGTCTTATGAAATGTCTTATCTGGATATGAGGGCAGATGACCAGTCTACGATTGCTGGTTTCTTTGCAAAGCACTTTGCCTCAGCCTACAGCTCTTTGAAGGGAGATCTACAATTGGATAGTTCGGAGATTGAAAATATTCGCAACATTTGTGCAGAAGTATCACCAATTGAAATAACTGAGGAGCTTGTTGGACAACAAATTGACATGCTCCCGGATGATCTAGTCAGTGGTCCAGATGAAATACCGAATAGATTTAATAATAATAATAATAATAACTGCACCGAACAGCGTTCCTTCGCCTTGGTGGTTTATTGAATATATTTTAAATAAATACAAAATAATTATATTCTTACATCTAGTAGTTTAGAAGGAGATTAATAGTTTTCTCAGTATGTTTTCTATTCAATTCTATCTATTTTGTTTTAAATATTTTTCAATTCTCAGTTTGACTGTTGATAAATTTACTTCTAAATCAATTAAAGTAGTATCACTGTTTGGTATTTTTTTCGTATAATAATCATTGAATGTAGTAAGCATGTAATTAATTGGTTCATACTTCGTGTAATCGCTTCTTCTAATTGGTATATCAAAAAGCGGCGTTGCACGGGTATTATGCGCTGAATCATAATAATTTAAACTGTTTGATATATGGCTCGACTTCATATCTCCATTAATAATTTTGAATATAAAAGACACCTGCGCCATCTCGCGTCTCTCCTCAAGCGTAATCATTTGTAGAAACAGGAGTCTATGCTCATATTTAGGAAGTTTATATCTGTCCCAGTTCATTCTCCTTAGCGCGAAAAGTAAAAATTGTTTTTGTACTGACTCTATTTTTTTGCACATATTGTCGTAGTGTGGATTCCATATTTCTGATCCATATTCTATAATTGGTAATACAAATGTAAAATAAAGGCGTTTAATTGTCCATGGGTCAATAAAATCCCTGCTGTAGAACTTTAGCCAAGCCAATCTTGATTTTGCTTTAGCCGTGACATGCTCAATGTGTGATTTGAAATTCATTTGC
>NW_022202668.1:0-1355 GCF_009176525.2 Contarinia nasturtii | reverse complement strand
CGACACGACTGACTCGTTGCTTCTCATGCGAACCCTTATATAGAGAGACTCTTATGTCTTATCTCTCTATCGATTTATCGGTTATCGATAGAGAGTAGGTGATACGTGTGAGGTGATGTATGCGTGTGCTGGCATGACGTCATATATGTATGAGTGGGTGCGTATGATAAGAATGTGTAGACGAGAGCGTAATGCCGAACGGGTTACACTACTCCCGATGATGCGGAAAAAAAAAACGAAGAGCATACGGAGTTTTTTTTTTGTGTTGTGAGGTGCAAGGGTTGTAAAGAGGTGTGAACGTAAGGTGGTTTCCTGTTTATGATGGTTGCGAAGAATTCCCTTGTTTTAGGCATGATCATTCTGTTGGAGAGTCAGTCGCGAGTGATACAATTTTGTCTTAAAGTTAAAATTATTCGTTTAGTTATTTCTATTTGTGAGAAAAAAAAGGTTGTTGAAAACATGAACGCAAGGTAAGTTACTTGAGAAAAAAAAAGGTGTAAAATTTAAGGGTGATAAAGTGAAAATTAAATCTAGTAAAAAGAAAGTTAGAGAAGAAATTCAGATAATAAAAGATTAAGGCTTACAGAGTAGTTCTTAACTAGGTGAAATTTATGTTATTGTGAATTTAAGTGAATTGCATAACAATTGCTCTTAAACTATTTTGGTTTTTAATTGAATGAGGAAATAGTGAATTTGAAAGATAATAGGTGGCGTAAGGATTGGAATAAAAATGTTCAAATTAGAAAACTATTTTTGGTTTAACGTATATAAGAGTGAAGTTTTTGTTTTTAAATTGACATTTGACAGTAAGAAAAAGTAATGGCGGGAAATTTTAAACGTATATATTAGAATAAATGTGAGAAAGTAAAAAAAAAAATTCTTATTTAAAATTGATAATCAAATGGTGAAAAGAAAAGGTTATGAGTTAACCACATTTCTTGCATTCAAAAGTCGCAAATAATAGTAGCTTAAGTATAAAATTTTATTCTTATTATTATTATTTTTTTACGTTTTTTTTTTGTTTCTTTTTTAGTTTTTTCTGTGTGAGAGTAGATTTTGAAGGAAGAAAGTATATCTATAAATTTAATATTGAAGTTGGAATGAGAGTAGAAGCGACGGATATTGAGACGGATGAGATTGTTCGGGAAATGAATTTTCAACAAGATGATGCGGAGGGAGTAAAATTGGTTGAGGTGGTAAGGAGGAAGGCATTCGATGTAATGGAGGGTTTGGAGATAGCAGAGGTGGATTTGTCTGAAAGTTCGAGTGAGTCATCGTGGGAAACTTCGAGTAAAGAGACGGATAGTAGTTCGACTGAGGAAGTGAGAGATGAAAATGTTGGTGGAGAGAGAGAG
>NW_022202667.1:0-3870 GCF_009176525.2 Contarinia nasturtii | reverse complement strand
TGCTAATAAAGCATGAATTTATTTACATCAGAATAAGAAGATATACTACTATACTGTAGTTGCTCAACAAAATAATTCTTGATCAAATTATATCCATCAAATCAATAGCCGAAGATAATGTTTTAATTCACTTTAATTAATCTTACAGTTTTTTTGAAGATGATGGCACCGAATTGGGTTAATTCGCAAAATACGACGAACACCCAAATAATCAAAACGATTAGGTACAAATAACCTAATCAAAACGATTAGGTTATTTGACAGTTGTCAGTTGAATACGACTACGGTGCTACACTTTGAAATTTGTCGTGCTCAGTTCAATACAGTACGCTCAAGCGAACACACACATCTCATTGTTATTTTTCTAAATAAATATTCTTTGTTCACTAACGCGCTGTACATTTTCTATAATTATTTGACGTTGTTTGATATACCATAAGCAATCATGCAATTATAATTTTGTATAATTTTTCAAGATTATACCCAGAAGATTCATTTTTCAAATTTTGATTGTATCTCTAAAATACTTTGATTAATTTTTTGTATTAGGTTTACGTTAGCCGATATTTCTTGATTTCTCTCACGGTTTGTAAAAATATAGATATTTATTATTTTTTATATATATTTATTTTTATTAATAGGATATGTAGTTTAATTGAAACATATGGGCTGATAATGGGTTAATGAGAAAAAAATGGTGAATGGACACGAACAAAATCATGCCGTCGCAAGTGGATATAGTGACGACGAAACTGATGAGGAGTCAATGCTACTGCGACAATATAATTTCGTATACTTCAGCAACACATTAAATGCTCTCATCAATATGCCCATCCAAACAATGAACGAAAATTACCAAATTTTCGTCTGTTCATTGTGTACATTTCCCTTGGTTGAGGAATATGCCCGTGTATTAAACACCAACGGGCAATTCGTCATTCCAAGTGGTTAAACTTGGATGGCATATACGACCAATAACACCTCTTACCGTGATTTTCGGTGCTATGCCGACCGCTCCATCACGATGGACAATGAGTTGTTGGACCTAATGAAAATCAACACCGCATACCGCATAAACCAATATCAAATCGCATTGATTTTGGGAGCAGAAGCAGACACGGAAAACGATGAAAACGCATAATCAAACAATAACAACAAACAATCAATTGTTTCTTTTTTTATTAAAAAATAAAGCGGTACCACAGTTTGTGGTTTCGGAAAAATTGAAATGACATGTTTTCTTTTAAAATTTCTTTTATTTTCCAATTAGGTTTTAGGTGGACCGTATATCGTTTACCATAAAGTAAGATTTTACTTAATATTTGATTAATATAATTCACGTGGGTAGACTTTGTCTCTTGATGGGATTAAGTCTACTTATTCAAAAAAATAAAAATACACCCGAGAGATATAGTCGACCCGCGGAATATTTTGGGGTTTCTACCTATCAAGATCTACGTGGGTAGACTTTATCCACCCGAGAGATTAAGTCACCGCGGAAGGTAGAGGTTATGTTTTAATTAGACAATTTTTGACATTTCGTCAAATATCAACCATGTGCGCGAAGGTAGACTTTATCTCTCGTAGGGATAAGGTCGCCGCAGAAGGTAGATGTTATGTTCTAATTAGACAATCTTTGACATTTTTGACATCTATGGGATCCATGACATTTCTTCCGTTTAGCACTCCAAAATGAAAATGGTCGCCATTTGAACATTTGTAGAGAACACCACGTTTCAATTGCTTTCGTGACAGAAAAGAAAAAGGACAATTATTTTGAGAAAAAAAGAAGACAGTACGAAAGAAAAAAACAATTAATTGGTGGAAGTTGAAAGTTTGAAAAATAATGTAAATGGCACCAAATGCAGCCGGTTATAACATCGGTCCCATTGATAGTTCTGATGAAGAACAAGAAGAAGCCGTCGTTTTTGCATCTACCTTCCGTTGTTTTTGCTCCAACGACAGTATTTATTGTTTTATTTGAGCGACAATTTCGAATTTTTGGTTCCAACCCGAATTACCACCATGCTGGAACATTATGATATTTACATATGTTCCATATGTAAATTTCCGTTGGTGGAGGCAGCCACACGCGAAGGACATATTAATGAACCATTCACGATACCGCATGGTTATCCAAATTGGATGGTCGCAACTGCAACACACACACATTGTTGCAGTTTTGGCACATTGATTGACACAATCGCTGATAATGGGGACATTCTTATGGGGACCGATTATTTGGAATTGGCGGAGTTTGCTGCAGCTCATACTATGAATCAAGCCGAAACGATTGAAATGCTAGCACTCGCCGAACAACAATAACATCAAACAATCAATTATTCCTTTTTTTATTAAAAAAGTGGAAGATGGATAATTGACCACATCTTTAAATTGAGACTTTATATTGAATTCTTTATTTATTTAAATGCGATTGGCGAACAATAGTTCAGATAATTTTCAAGTTTTATGCATTGTAGATTATTTTTTTACTTTTTACATACTGTGAGAAAGGAATGGTTACTGATTTGTTATGACGGAAAAAGGTTTGATATAATAAGCGATTTTCAAGAATGTTTGATTCGGTTTGGATCCTTTTTGCGAAACGCGACAGTGGCCGAAAGACGAGAGTGCCGTGTTTTTGCGTGTTATTCATGCAATCATCGAAATGATCTATTTGGGGTAATAAAAGAACATTTGCGAATTTTTCATTGGTATCATGAAAAATTATTCAAATGTAACGTGTGTGATGCGAAATTGGAAACACAACGAATCGGAAATGAACACGAAAGAATACATCACCTACCAATAAATGCAACCAATGCAGTCACAAGACAAAACAAAAAGGAATTAGAGAAAGAAACTTGAAATGTCAAAAAAAAATTAAATCAATAGCATTTTTAATAAGTCATATGCGACGGAATCATTTGAATTCGACAGCGGCCCAGGCAAAGGCAAACGACTATCTAAAATTGAAAGCCGTTAAGATGAAGGTAATCATAGACACCAACAATAGACAAATACAATGTCACAGTTAAGACATGCAGCGATATCCAACATTTGCGCTATTGTCCAGAGCTTGAAGACAAAGATAAATGGCTGAACGACAAATTAATTAATTTATACTTCGATATGTTGGCCGAGCGTAGCCGAAAAAATTGCCAAGCGTACGTGTATACAATATAATGAACACCATCTTCGGTGTCAAGTGATGGACAAAATCAGTCAATATCTTCGAAAAGAACTATGGTGAACATATGAAAGTATATGAATTATGTAAAGTATGTATGTATGTATGGATTGTATACATTGCATTGTATTGTATTGTTTTTTCATGTTTTTCTTCAAATGATTTTCGTTCTTCAACTTCTTGCAATTCGTGCTCTTTTGGTAAAATTATGATCATTTTCATTCGATATAAACTTATGTTTGCATGATATTTCATCAAAAAATCGAGTCCCAAAATGCCATCATGACTAAGATGCACATCGTCTCCCGCTAATTGAAATTGGTGATTGATTGGCACGTCAGTTATCAGTATGTTACCGAATGCTGCTCCTATCGTTTTAACAAAATTTCCTGGACTGCTTATGCCCACCAAATTATATTGAATGCTGGGATAATAGATAATTTTTGAACGCACGAATTTTGCGTAAATCATGCTTGCGTGAGCACCTGTATCTATTAAAAATACCATTCTCTTGTTGCAAATTGACACTGTCACTGTTATTGTTAAATCTAAATTGTTTTTTTCTAAATTAGATTCCACCATAATTGCTTTTGGATTTGTAACTGCTGTGTTTTTTCGTTCGGCTTTAAAGTGATAAAAATTCAAAGTGTTGCTCGCTGGAAGCATTTCCATTGTATTAC
>NW_022202666.1:269-1557 GCF_009176525.2 Contarinia nasturtii | reverse complement strand
GAACGGAAATTTTGGGAATATTATTTTCTTATCAAAATAAATAATCACAGCAAGTTTAAAGAAATTTCAATAAAAAAAAAATAGCCTGTTCAAAGTTTCACATCATTACTGTACCACAAAGGCATGTCTTTCATACAAAAATGATATTTTTTGTGGATTTTTGTATGAAAAGTCTATGAAAAATTGGTTGCAAAAAACCCCCCACTACACATTCTTTCAGCGTTCAAATTGAAAGAATATCATTTTAAGGCATTTTTCTCATAAGTGACTCTTCACAGTCTAAGTTTTACATCGATCAATCAATGTCGTTGAAAATTTGACCAGATCTATTCCTCGTAATGCCCAATCATCCCGTAAAGTCAGATTTTGAATTTCATGTCTGAGCACGAAACCATCGTGTCACCAAAATGGTTGAAAAATGATCAAAAAAGTAAAATTTATGGATTGTGCGTACTCCATTCGGACCAAAAAAAATTACACCGGTCAACAGTCAGAATTTGAATTGAGTTTTTGGAAGAAGATTTGAACCGTTGCGAAACATTGTTACCCTCAGAAAAGTTAAGAAAAAATCATCAACATAAATTGGAATGTAAATCAAACGTCAACATATACGAACTGAAAATTAGAGAGCAACAATTATACATTGAGAATCAATGTGCAACATAGCTCATGTTGCAGATTGTTCCCGAAATTCACAATGTTGCTCTCTAATTTCGAATTCTTATATGTTGACTTTTGATTTGGAATTTTATACGTATCGAGTTTCCGAGAATTTCATATAAGCGTGCCCTGTAAGAGCAGAAAAAGAGGCCAAAATCACAGAAAATCTCCCGATCGATTTTTCTCGCATTTCCGATGGAAATATCGCGAAAATAACGGAATTTTGCACTCCTTAAAGGAGTGCACCGTGAGCACTTAACTTCCAGAACACTTTAGACCAGGTCGGATCCACCTACTCCACAGGAATAATTTCCAGTTCCTTTAGATAATTTGTTCTGGAAGTGAATCCCATGGAACAGTGGATCCAACCTGGTCCAAATTGTTGTGTACCGTAAGTATTTGACTCTGAGAACATGTTGTGCCTGGTTGCATTCATCTGCTCCTCAGGATTCACTTCCAGAACAAATGATCTAATTGAGCTAGAAGTGAATCCTGTGGAGCAGGTGGATCCGACCTGGCCCAAAGTGTTCTGGAAGTTGATTAATCACGAGGCACTCCTGTAAGGAGTGTAAAATTTCGTTATTTTCGCGAAATTCCCATCGGAAAGGCGAGAAAAATCGATCGGGAG
>NW_022202666.1:0-169 GCF_009176525.2 Contarinia nasturtii | reverse complement strand
AATGCTATCTCGCTCCCTCTTGCATGTATGAATGTTTACAGCCGACATTCCATTCACATACATCGAGCATTTATATTTTGCTGCGCAATAAAATTGTTGACAATGTAATCGCTTTGAGTTTTGCGCATATGAATCGCAGCTATGGAATAGCAGCCGCTATATCCATAGC
>NW_022202653.1:0-4589 GCF_009176525.2 Contarinia nasturtii | reverse complement strand
GCTGAGAGAGCCACTGCATTAGGTGTTGCCGCTGCTATGAAAGCCAATCGAAGTCTCACAAAATTTGGAAGAGGATTGTCGAAATGTCAAACAAAGAAAAAGAAACACGTTACATTTGCAAAATTGCTTAAATCTGCCAAAGTGGCGGTTAAAAAACAAAGACCTGATACTGTTGATTCAGCAATCAAATTAGCTGTTGCTGAAATAAAGAAAATCAGAAAAGGAAAGAGAGTGAAAGCACCACGTACTATTAAGCTACCATCATTCAAAGGTGGTGTTTTACCGCTAATCCCGATTTTCGCTGGTTTAAGCGCGCTGGGTACGATTGCTGGAACAACAGCAAGTATTACGAATGCCATCAATGCAGCTAAGAAAGGACAGCTTGAGTTGGATGAAAATAAACGTCACAATAGAACGATGGAATCGATTGCAATTGGAAATAAGTCAGGAAATGGTTTCTATTTGCATCCGAGTAGAAATGGAAAAGGATTTCATTTACAACCATACACAAAAAACCATTGAAATCGCTACCCAGACGTGCATTAACTAATTTTGACTTAATGAAATATGTAAAGTTGTTGAAAATTCCAAACTTTAGAGGAGTATTCATGAGAGATAATTTACCGAAAAATTCACCAAATAAAGAAGAGTGTATGATTATTAATCACGATTCAATGAAAAACAAAGGAACACATTGGACTTGTTTCGCGAAAACTGATTCAAATGTATTCTATTTTGATTCGTTCGGAAAACTAGCTCCTCCACTAGAATTAGTTGAGTATTTGGGTAGCGATTGTCATATATTTTATAACTATGAACAGTATCAAAAATTTAACACGCTCAATTGTGGTCATTTATGTTTAAGTTTTTTGTATGCATTTTATCAAGAAGATTGAAAATAAAACTATGTGACAAAATAAAACAGACAATCTATGATTTCGACGTCCAACTGAAAGTATAACTATATACTACAGTAACTGTAGTATAAAATAAGAGTTTTTTTGTTTCATTATTCAGTTTAAAACAGAATGCGTTTCGCTAAACAACCCATCAGTATTAATGTTCCAAATTTGGATCAAGTTGCTTCGACTTCAACACCCAAATCGAGGCGACATGGTAAATTATTACCTAATTCTATTCGATGTCTTGTGGCAGGACCATCATCGTGTGGAAAGACGAATGTACTAATAAGTTTGATTGAATCTAAACATGGGCTGAGATTTGAAAACATTTACATTTATTCAAAAACCCTAGAACAAGATAAATATGAATATCTCAAAAAGATTCTCAAACCACTTAAACAAATTGGACTTTTCACATTTTCAGCATCAGAAAAAGTTATACCACCAAACGAAGCTAGAAAAAATTCCATATTTATTTTTGATGATGTGGTTTGCGATAAAAAGCAAGAAAATATTCGAAATTATTATTGTTTGGGTAGGCATCGCAACATTGATTGCTTCTATTTAACACAAACGTACAGTAAAGTGCAGAAACATCTGATTCGCGACAATTGTAACCTTTTGATTATTTTTAGACAAGATGAGTTGAATTTAAAGCATATTTTTAATGATATGGGTGTCGCATGTGACATGAAGTTTGAGAATTTCAAGCGTTTTTGCCTAGAATGTTGGAAAGATAGGTACGGATTTGCGGTAATTGATCTAGACAGCGACGTCGATAAAGGTCGTTATCGTAAGGGTTTTTCCGATTACCTACAAGACTTTAAATAATTATGTTTATGTAATACATACTCAGTATAGTTTTGACATTCAATGAGAAAACAATGATCGAGGTGAACAAAGAACTAAAAACTTCGCTTGTGCGAACGCGTGATGTAATTGCAAACAAATTTCGATCATTGCGTCGGGACAAAACACTAAGGGAAAAGGAACTCCAAGAAAAATATGCACCCATAACCAACACAATTAAACAATTGATTTCTACAAAAGAAAATATCTTGCAACAAAATAGCTCCACCAATGTCAATCAAAATGATGGAGAGGTGAATAAAGATGATGAGATTAAAGTAAAAACTGAAATTGATGAACGAAATGATAAACAAATCGTCAATCAGTCACCATATGTTATCAATCCGAGTAGAGATGATTTGTGGGATATAAATAAAAAACGAGAAAATGAACGAAAAAATGCCATAGAACGAAGGAAAATTCATCGTTTCGAACTATGTAAAAACACGCGTGACATTGATAGTGTTGAAAATGCTGCCAACGAAAATTATAAAAACTCAGACGTTGATTATAAAATAGTCTCAGATCGAAAGAAAATAAATCGTTTCAAACCATACAATAATCTACATGAAAATCAGAACGTTGATACGATTATAGAAACAAAACCAAAAAAACACACAAAAAAAAAGAAATGTGTGTCAACCGAATTTCATGATCAAAACCAAAATGAAATAAAACCAAGACGACGTAAGAGTTATCACTACAATAAAAATCGTAAAGTCGCAATTAGTCCGGAAGATTTTGATGAAAAAGGAAAATTTGTAGGTCTTTTGGCACCAAAACGTCGAAAAATTCTTGTATCAAAAGATAGTTTGACATTTCAAAAACCCAACAAAAATATTCGCAGAGTTACAATAAGTCCTGAAGATTTTGATGATGATGGCTATTATGTTGGTGTTGTTGCACCTAAACGTCGAAAAGTAGAAGTTGCTGCTGACGCATTACAGCTTGTTAAGCAGCGAAAAAAACGAACACATACGGGCAGATGTTTAGAAAAAAAATTCATTCCATATACAGAGAACATTGTGTATGAATATTATGACAATCCAAATGAACTCGTAAACCGTTTGAAATTACTCATTTCATCTAAAAATGCGGGAAACTCAAATCACGATCAGGAAATTAATTCTATAGTTGAAGAGCTACATGAACGTCACATCATTGAGTAGAGAGAGAGTCAAAAGGGGGCAAGCGATAATAAGAGCGAGAAAGGACATATGAATCGTTGCGGCGAAACAGTAGCTCTTATTTTTATGAATAGTTTATTTGTTGTATTACAACAAATAAACCGTGTGAAAAAAACTTCATGTTGCAGTATTATTTGGAGAAAAATAAGAGCTACTGTTTCGCCGCAACGATTCATATGACAAGAGTATAAAAGCAAATGGTTTTCTATAGGAAATCGTCAGTCTTTTTTGAACTTTGAACAAAATCACAATGGACGTCAACTGTGAAGCAATGGAATTCGACATGATGGATTTGCACATCGATGAAACTTCATTTAATAAGGATGTAAACATCAATCAAGAGTTGTTGAATATCGATGAAGTGATACAAACGTACAATAATTGTATTGTATAAATTGTGTGTTTGTCGATGTACAAGGATTTAAAACTTTTGCTGAACGATTTATCTGCAAAGAGTTTTGTTTGGCTTCTAACGACGATTTTTATCATGCAATCATTGAATCACCATATGATTTCAAGAGGATGCCACCTTACTATCGACGACAGGCTAGATGGCTAACCAGAAATTTACATGGACTCTCATACTATTGCGGAAATGTCAACATCATTGAAGTAATCGAAAACGCATATCCAAAATTAGCGGGAAAGATTGTGGTTGTGAAAGGCGTGGAAAAAAAGAATTGGATAAAGTACATTTTTCGAAATTGCGGCGAAATTGAGTGTTTGAACTTTGAGGATTTAAATTTGGATCGAAATCTATACAACAACATTAAAACCTACACATATTGTGACTATCATTCCAATAAAATGGAAAAAACCAACTATAAATACCAATGTGCCAAAGAAACTGTGTTTAAACTCAAGGCAGCAGTTGATAGATCGCAGATGGATTGAATTTACATTCTAATTTTACCTAATAAAATATGGTGGTTCACCCCAAGATCATCAAACTTAAAACAATATTTGAATAAAGATATGCTATAAGTTACATTGCAGCAGATGAATCATAAAAAAGAACAAGATGGAAAATGTAAGCGATAACTCGTTAATTCTCACAAGCGAAAAGTTACGATGTTCTGAATGTAAATTAGATGACGTTAAAGATGTTATTTGTCAATCATGTTATGATATAAGCTCCATTATAACAAGAGTTCAAAACATAGAACTCAAATAAAAAATGACAACAAATGTGTCAATGTGTGAAAGAAAATGTCTTCAAACTCAAAGATACATGAAAGAAAAAAACAAAAAAATTAACATATGTAATCTGATAAAAGATGTGAACATTTAAAATGTTGTTTGAATCCAAAAAGGGAAAAAAAATGTCAAGATTGTTTCAATTGATTTAATTATCAATAAGCAAATATTTTGTTTAAATAAACACAACAGAGATAAGTTTACTTACATTACAATTATAAACAGATAAAAATTCATTTTTTTTTTTCAAATGTAATTTTGAAACGTAAAAGGATTGAAATAAAAACACCACACATTTTTGTAAAATGTAAAAAAAACAAATGTCTTTTTTTAAATTTTTATTCAAGATAAAAAAATGGTAATAATAGTGAAAGTTTCCTGTTTACTTTTGGCATAAAAAATGATTATCAAATGCTCATGTTATGAGAACTTATCAGATTCTTGATTTGAAAGT
>NW_022202652.1:0-2792 GCF_009176525.2 Contarinia nasturtii | reverse complement strand
TGTGTTTGCCCAATTATTTTTTTCGTCATGTTATGACTAGCATCGGCGATACTTTTCATTTGATTTATGTATCAAAATGTCGGTGATTCGGGGAGAAAAAAAATTAGCGAAACCTATTTTCAGTAATTGATCAAGTAGAAAGTAATGTCATTATCAATTTCGAGAATTGTACACCATATCACTTTGAACACTACAAATACTTTGCGAGAAACCGGAATGTGAATCGATTATGTGGTCCAAAAGCTAATATGTAATTTTGTCGATTAAAAATTAAACGAATATAAATTTAACGAATTCAATAATAACCCATTCAGCCGAATCAAATTGTGCAAGGGTTATTACTTCATTTGAACGATGACATTCATTTTGTCTGCATCTTTCGCGTCAATGGTTCTACTTTTTCCACAGTCGAAAAACAAAATACACACCTATCTCGTTTTCTTTGTGTCGGGTTTTTCCTCGATATTGTCGTCGTCATTGTCGGTGCTATAACCATCGTTGTGTCTCTGTTGTCGTTGTTTTTGTCGTTGCTATGTACAATAAATGAGTAACAACACATCCAAAATATAAACTATTGATCATGTGCTGAGGGCGTCAATTTTGAAAATGTGTGACAAAACATTTTGACCAAGTGACCACCTATCAAAAGGCATTCGTAGCTGTTTCTGTTCTTGGTATCCTACACACACTACCTAAATATCAATTACAAGTCGAATTCGATGTAGTAGTTGCTCGATTAAATCGACATCTGGATCGATTCATATAATAGTAAATACGAATCGGACGCCACATGTGTGTGTGTGTGGGAGAAATGCCATGTGGTAAAGTTAAAAACATGTTTACACAACATTTTGATTATGAATCATCGACGTGGTGCTAGCCAGCAAATAGCACTTTCAAGTGGTACTTGTGTGTGCCCATTTATTCATTCGCATAAAGCCAATTCCATTCGTGACCAAAAAGTAAACTTCCGGTATTTTTATCAAAATGTTAAACCATTAACTGTTGCTGCGGTGGTTGATCAAGTTGTTGACGTCGCTCCTGTTATTGTCAATTGAGTTTTAAGTCTGACGTCATGTTTGACTATGTGTTGTGAATTTTTGAAGATGCAAAGATCAATGTGGTTACGTGAATGCGTCATCTGCTATTGCTGGTGTTCACGTTAGTCTTTATGAAAATGCATTCAAACTAATCCCAATGATAAAACTACTTAAAAATAGTTTTTTTAGTAGTTTAAACACGTATGAAGCCTCTTAAAAAAACATTAAATATTCAAAGCGAGTTTCGTCGGATGGAATTAATTTTTGTTTAATGGTCGTCTTGCGCAGCGAAAAATACTTTGATTAGATTGTTCAAACCATAGTTATGGTACAAGTGGCAAAGATATAGTGAATCTAATTTTTTTGATAGACAAAATAACAAGCAAAGTGAGCAGAGCAACACTCCACTAACTTAGTATTCTTACACGAATGGTGTGTGAGTGGAGCGTGTCGTGCAAAATTTTGTCTACCAAAATTATTAGATTCACTGTACAGCATGGCCAATGTAAATGTAAATTTCACTGTGATTTTATGAATCGTGATATCGAAATTTAAAGGTTTTGAATTTAATTCGGTGCCAAAGTTGGATGAATTGCATTTCGAAGCTATTGATATACACATTCTTTCATTCGACATAAACTTAGCCCACTGTTAGAATCCATCAATACGGCTTCAAAGAGTAATTTGCCAATGAGCTTCGTTAAAAAAGATGCTGCGTTTTTTTCTCGCTGCGATAAATGTGTACCATATAAGTTGAATGCGAGTGTGCGAGTGGTCAATAGACATACTTTGTATTGCGCGCCAGAACACGCTTTTTTTTTTAGTACCAAAGTTCTTAACAGTTTAAATGTATATCGAAGCGCGTGAATTGTGATCGAAATGACCAATTGCCTATTTGGTGTGCGGCGCTAATGTTTTGTGAGCGGAGCTGCTGGTTTGTGTGCGACCGGGGAGAAATTTTCGTTCAAACAGCTCATTACGTTGAATAGTGTTACAAATTACATTTGAGGACACGAGTCATCTCCCCCAGTTCCCTTCTCTCACCCTTTCACTCTCACTCTTGCTATATTTCTTGTGAAACACATCTTGCAACATTGCGTTTCACAGAAGCAATGATGGGGCGAACAATTATATAGCTTTGCTATAGGCGTGTAATTTCATTGTTTTATACATATTTGTGTTTTCAGATCGTGTGGGTATCAGAAAATGTTAATCGGCAACTGGTTTGGATCAACATGCATCCAAAACCCTAAAGTTCGCACCACCGCTTATTCGTCGAAGTGTATTTTTGTATATGTTTCCATTCTACTTGCAATCACCGCATTACATCGCCATTGTGAACCGCAAATGAAAGCGGTTGGGTTTGATTCTGAACACCGAAAAATAGAAAAACTATAGCTAAAAAAAAAAATGCACGAGTACATTTTGGCTAGGCAAATTACTATTAAACAGAATACCAGTGCTAGAATTATCAACAACCATTTTTAAACCGTCAATAATTGCTACCGATATGAATTACATGCGATGAGATGCATAATTTTCCAAAATTCACGAAAATCTTTGTTCTTCGTCATATTCCCATCCAATCAAAAACCAAATGCAAAGCACTTTACCGAGACTTTCAGCAACAAAATCGAATTATACGACAATTTATATTGAAGCAATTGACGTGCAAAAATCAATGTCTATTCTCTATGCAAAATTTGAAACTATTACATATGAATGGATGAAAAATAACTCAATCAAAAAGAA
>NW_022202649.1:0-1529 GCF_009176525.2 Contarinia nasturtii | reverse complement strand
TGACAAATTATCGACAAATGTCATTTTTTACTTACTTCTGTGAAAATGTGAAATTTGAGCTATGTTCATTTATCGACCAATTGTCATGAAATTTTGTCTAGATCATTTTTTTGGCAGAAAATTGAGTTTCCCAAAGTTTCACGATGATCGGATTAAAAATAAAAAATTTCAATATGACAAATTATCGACAAACATCATTTCTTTCCTGATTTTTGTAAAAATGTGAAATTTGAGCTATGTTTATTTATCGACCAATTGTCATGAAATTTTGTCTAGATCATTTTTTGGCAGAAAATCAAGGTTCCCAAAGTTTCACGATGATCGGATTAAAAATAAAAAATTTCAATATGACAAATTATCATACTTATGAAATACGTAGTTTTACGGTTCGACGCGCCATCTGTAATACGTCAAATGAACGTACCGAACTAATTCAGTACGCATCTATGTTTTTGAACACCAACGACAATATGGTTTATTGATTCTTATTAAATTTAGTCAAAAGATTAAATGAAAGAATTTTAAAAAACTTTGCATATGCACAACATACCATTTCTCTAGTTTTGTAAATGTTACCAAATGCAGATTTTTACAATTTTTCTCTTGAATTTGATTGAAATGGTTATAGTTCGACTCCAGCAGCTAAATCAATATTTTATATTTTTTGTTCAGTGTAGATATTTCAAAAATTCGTTTTATTTACACAGATTAAAGTTGCGATAAAAAAATGAAACTTTAAATTAATTTATAAAATAAAAAAACTATTCTAAGTTTATGTACACATCGAACTGCTGGAGTCACTAACATGAGGACAAAAATGTCAATTCAAATGGACAATTAGTATAATGAAGGGAAAGCTGTTAATGTTTTTTTTTTCAATTATAAATAAAATCGTGAATTAGTTATTTTTCGGTAATAGAATAATTATATAAATACACTTTATAAAATTGTTATTTGCGATATCGAAAAAAATCAAAGAACAAGTACCAACATAACACAGTCTTAGCCGTGAAACGTCTAGCGCTTCATGCGATTGAAATAAAAAATAAGAATAAATGCATAATATAAACCGCATTAATTGATATAGAGCACAAATATTATCTTAAAATCGGAAATTGACTTAAAAAAATAATGAAAAAGAACATTTTTCATGATTGAATGTTGTTTTTTTTAAACAGCTGCTGGAGTCTACAGGTACGCGTAGTAGCTGTCAAACGCGACGTTTCACTACTATGCAAATTATCGATAAACATCATTTCTTTCCTGATTTTTGTAAAAATGTGAAATTTGAGCTATGTTTATTTATTGACCAATTGTCATGAAATTTTGTCTAGATCATTTGTTTGGCAGAAAATTAAGTTTCCCAAAGTTTCACGACGGTCGGATTAAAAATAAAAAATTTGAATATGACAAATTATCGACAAACATCATTTTTTTCCTGATTTTTGTAAAAATGTGAAATTTGAGCTATGTCCATTTATCGACCAATTGTCATGAAATTTTGTCTAGATCATTTGTTTGGCAGAAAA
>NW_022202648.1:0-2269 GCF_009176525.2 Contarinia nasturtii | reverse complement strand
AATGGAATTGTCAACAATTTTAACATCGTATTAGTGTTCAATATATGTATAATTCATTGGGGAAAAGAAAGTCGTTGAAGATATATGGAAATACTTTTCACTATTGTTTACTCTGTATTCATTAGAATGGTAAAATAAAAGTTTTCTGTATTGTACTGAGATATATGTATCTCTACCCAATCGGTGGTAGTTGACGGTAATATCAATTACGGAATTACAAGTTTTCGTGGGATATTATCTCTGCGCAATATTAAGTAATTAGGATAGAAACTTTGTTCATTAAAAAGGAGTTAAGTTTTTTTCTAAATCAATTTTTATTAATTTTTTAATTTTTATTTTTTTACATAATGTGAGTTTTATACAATATTCCTTTAAATTAATTTTCAGGTAAAAAGTAAAAACGAATTATTTATTTTATTAAAAAAAAGACCCGACTAGTGTTGAAAGTTTTATTTATTTCTTTGGGCCGTTTTGTTCATGATGTAGCTGCCAAACTTCCTTGGTGGAACGGTTCCATTATTGAATTTCCATATGTTCTTTTTTTCATTTTTTCTTATTAAAGCCCCGCTTGTCGTTTTATTCCTTTCAGGGTTTTTAACGGCAAATATTTTCGATTAAGTGGTACCGTTACTGACCCTTTTTTCGATGGGTGTTTGAACTGGCTATGGCTTCCTTTTGTTCTATCCCAATACCACCCATCGGCTATGATCATTTTTATTGATTTTTTGCTATTCATTTTTCCTCGTGCAAAAATTCAATGAAAATGGTCGGATTTTTGATTGAATTAAACCCCCTTGTATCGCGACTATAAGTAGCTTCTGCTATTATTATTATTATTAAATTTGTATGTTTGTATGTATCAAATTGTGATAACTTTTTGCAAATAGCTTGAATTATTTTACTAAATTGATGACTCTATCCGACAACTAATAAATTGTGTCCCCTAACAAATTACGATGGATTGAAATTTCTTCTCTTAAAACTGAAATGTTAGAGATGATGTTTGAGCCACTTGCTGTTCAAAACTAGCCTTGGAGCGAATCACGCTAGTGAATTTAAAGTAAATCTAGTGCGAAGAATGACGTCATAAACGAAGCCAACTTCACAGCAAAGATCATATAACTAATGAGAAAAACTACTGTGAGCCAACTTCACGCACTAGAATTTCTAGTTTTTCTAGTGAAATGTGATCAAAAACTAGCTGCACTAGAATTTCGTGAATGACCCCATGGAACTAACGGTCCTAATTAGTCATTAACGATAATGTAATTAGGACATACTAAATATAACCCCTTAATGACAATTTATCATTAATGACCCGGAATAATCTACATTACACAAATTAGGTATAAAAATAAGTATTTATTAAAGCAATTAATACAACATTTAATGAATTCTATGAAGAATCGATGATTTAAAAATAAAATGTGTCTTATCCGTTTCAATGAAATAACTAAAAACATAGTTTTCATCAAACCATTTAATTTTACTTTTTCGCACATCCACTGTTTGTGTACTCATATGCGCCATAAAATTAGTTCTGCTAAGAGTAGTAAATTTGCATAGATAGCACTGATAATGTCGTTTTTTACAATGTTCTTCGTGTTCTTTCAAAGCCAGTTTGTTATCAAATCTTTTTAGACATTTTTTGCATTGGTTCTCATGACCTTTCATGTGAATATCGAAAAGTTTTTGGTCTGCAAAATTCTTTCTGCATCTTTCACAACGAAATGGTTTTTTCTGATGCAGCGCTATATGTCTTTTTACGCAACCTAGATATTCACTCTGATAATCGCATTGATTAACCGGGGATTGCGTTGACATATTTATATGTAAACATCACTGGCATCTAAACCGAATACGCCATCTTTGGTTACACACCAGTAGCTATTTCTGTGACAAAATTTTCACTTTAATTTAAAATAAAATAAAAGAATTTAATTTTAATACCACATTTTTTGAAAAAAATCCTCATTTAAATCATTGAAACCATATTTAAAATCATTTGTTGATACAAAATTCATTTTATTATAAATTGCCATCGATTTGAAGGAGCGAAATTGACAGTAAAGTACACTGTAGAGATTAAAGAAACAATACATACACGAGCATCATATGTACGCTTAAAGTGGTCATCACAGAAACGAAGCTGAGCATGCGCACATGTATTAGTATTTTCATACACAGCATGTTTCGTTCTTCTGTTATAAAGTGTGATGTTTGTCTGTATATATGGTTTCTATATGTTTACTCCATGAAATCGACGACA
>NW_022202647.1:0-1287 GCF_009176525.2 Contarinia nasturtii | reverse complement strand
TTGTTGAATTACTACTTAAAAACGGTGCAAATGTCAACGATCAAAATGATGATGAAGAAACTGCGTTGTATTTGGCTTCGAAAAATGGTAATGCAATTGAAATTCACTTTAGCCACACTTTCTAAATATAGAGAGTAATATTGGAAATTTCAATTTGGAATCTCATTTTCACTCAGGTCACTCAAATGTAGTTGAGCTATTGCTTAAGAATAGCGCAGATATTAATTTGAAAGACAATTACGGATGGTCACCAATTTATACAGCTTCTGTAAATGGTAAATGATCATATTTAATTACTTAACATTATTTTTTTCAACATGAATAGAAGAAAGCGGCATTTTAATTGAAATCCATAGAAATTTATATTTTGGCGTTTTAAAAACTGTATAATCAAAGTGTTGGGTCCCCTGTGATTCAATTAATCACCCAAAATAATTAAATCTCTTTTTTCTCTAGGTCACTTAAATGTTGTTGAGTTATTGCTTAAGAATGGCGCGGATATTAATTTGAAAACTAGCTACAGATGGTCACCAATAATTGCAGCCGCTCAAGAAGGTCACTTCAAAATCAAAAAACTTCTCCACAAAATATAAATTACACAATATTTTTTGAATTTTGTAACAAAATCATTTCCATAGGTTATGACGGAGTTGTTGAAGTGCTACTTCAAAACGGCGCAAATATGAACGATCAAAATAATGAAGGAGAAACTGCCTTATATATGGCTTCGGAAAGAGGTAGTTCAATTGAAATTCACTTTTGCCACTCTTTCGAAATATAGAGAATAATATTTGAATCTCATTTAATCTCAGGTCACTCAAATGTAGTTGAACTATTGCTTAAGAATGGCGCAGATATTAATTTGAAAGATAACATTGGATTATCACCAATTTATGCAGCTTCTGTAAATGGTAAATGATCATATTAAATTACTTTAAATGCTTTTTTCTTCAAATAACGTAATGGAAGGGAGCGTATTTGAAATACGGTATTTCATATCGAAATGTATTAACAAAAGAACATGAACATTTTATCAATTCAAGGACATGAACGTGTTGTTGAATTACTAATCACAAACGGTACCCTTGTAAATATCAAAAATAAGGACGGATTTTCATCAATACATGGTGCTGCAGATAACGGTGATTCAAAGTTCAATAAATTTCTCCAGAAAATATAAATTATAAAACATTTCTTAAGCTTTGTATCAAAACCATTTCCATAGGTCATGACGGAGTTGTTGAAGTGCT
Organism: Contarinia nasturtii; assembly: GCF_009176525.2. Classification (NCBI taxonomy): domain Eukaryota; kingdom Metazoa; phylum Arthropoda; class Insecta; order Diptera; family Cecidomyiidae; genus Contarinia; species Contarinia nasturtii. The sequence goes on along the minus strand of NW_022202647.1, from coordinate 37 downwards.
ACTTAAAAACGGAGCGAATGTCAACGATCAAAATAAC
>NW_022202646.1:0-1218 GCF_009176525.2 Contarinia nasturtii | reverse complement strand
TATATAATTTTCTCTAGCTCAATCAATGTTACCGAATGCTGATTCTGTTTTTGAATGTGGTTGAAATGGATACTCCGACTCCAGCAGCTGAATCAAGATTTTTTTGGAACTGTATGATCGTAATGAGCTTTGCACAGGTCATTTTTTTCACACAAAAATAACATTCCGAGAGTTTGAAGAAATTCAAACAAGTAATTCTGACTGCGAGGGAAGCTATTCTAGTTGAGGAAATTGTTTTCGCAAATAATAATTTGAAATTTATTGATCCGTTATTGTTATTTATTGGTTGCTATCCAATGACTGCAGAATATTAGCTTCCCAAGTCAGTATAATACTCTTTTCGAAGAGTGTACACGCTCTTCTCACACTCTTCGTATAGTTTTATTCGACTCCCTTCTCACACTCTTCTCACACAGATTCAGCTTTTTCGTAAATTTAAATTTACAGTAAAAGATACGTAATAAATGCATGTTGTGGATCACAGTGTGAAAAAGTTCATCTTACGGATGTAAGACATTTTATTTAATTATCATTTTAAAATATTTCAATTCACAAGCCAATGAATAGAAATGTGTTGAAATTGCATCCAATCGAAAAAAAACAACAACCAAAATCGCTCGATCGTGTTAACCTTCGATACTAGATGTGATCAAATATTATTTTCAGAATAATCAGAAATCGTCTTTATTTGTAACAATTTTAACTTGAAAATGAGTCAATATAAAGAGGCTTACATACGCAAGCTAACTTTTCCGCATGGAACCGAAATTTTGGGAATAAACTGAAATTATGGTCTATGTATGGTTGCAGTAACTTAACCCTCTAGTGCATAGCCCTAAACATGTTTTCTATGCATATTTAATGTAGAAAACACGATTGGAGATGATTTTGGGGCATATTAATGTGCGTCGCTGTGTGTGATGTGTCCTATGTTGCCAAAATTTGTTAACTCGATAAATCTTCTTCCAAAAACTCAATTCAAATTCTGACTTTGCAGGATGATTTGAGACTACCAGAAGACGTGCTGATTAGTTTTTGAGCAATATCTGTTGACCGGTGTAATGTTTTTTGGTCCGAATGGAGTACCCACAATCCATACATTTTACTTTTTTGATCATTTTTCAACCATTTTGGTGACACGATGGTTTCGTGCTCAGACATGAAATTCAAAATCTGACTTTACGGGATGATTGGGCATTACGAGGAATAGATCTGGTC
>NW_022202645.1:0-1547 GCF_009176525.2 Contarinia nasturtii | reverse complement strand
GAAATTTATATTATTTACATGAGAAGAGCAATAATTTTACATTTTCTTTCTCAAAAATGCTTGATAAAAATCAAATTGTATTATATTGTATATATTTGATTAAGTTATTTTCAATAAACCACCAAGGCGAAGGAACGCTGTTCGGTGCAGTTATTATTATTATTATTGAGATGACTTATTTGAATGAAAAAGCAAGCGATCAATTAACTAGGGGGTAGACACGTGGAATAGGATTAGACTTTTAGTGTAAAGATTCGAGAAATTTCAATGAAATAGCAACGTACGTGAATGGATTCGCGTGGAATAGTGAAACAGTGCATGGAATAGCAAAAATTGTTTCACTTCAAATCCATTTGACATTTCTTTTGACGTTTATTGATGGATTAGTGGAATAGTGTGGAATAGTGTGGAATAGCAGAATTAACATTTTTGACGGAAACAGTGCATGGAATAGGAAAAAAAGTTTCGATTCCACTTTTGTGTTTTTGGATTAGTGGAATAGCTGGATTAGTAATTTATATAGTGGATTCGGAATTTATTCTTGGTGTATCCCCCCTATTCAATTAACAATTGCTAGTTTTTTTGCAAAACACTTTGGCACCGCTTATAGCTCTTTACAAGGTGATCTTCGATATGACAGCTCAGAAATAGAAAAAATACGTGATATTTGTGCTGAAATATCAATGATTGAAATAACCGAGGAGCTTGTAGGTCAACATATAAGCATGCTGCCAGATGATCTTGTCTGTGGTCCAGATGAAATTCCAAACAAATTCATCAAGCATTGTTTGATTTCATTACAGGAGCCAATATCAACACTATTAAAGGAATCACTTGAAACTGCCACAGTACCGCAGTTATGGAGAACGTCATTTGTCAGACCAGTTTACAAGAACGGCGATAGAAACAACGTTCAAAACTATCGCGGTGTTGCTTTGCAGTGCATTACGGCAAAAATTCTCGATTCGATCGTCACAGACCATCTCAATCTATATTTAAAGAACATAGTACACGAAAGTCAGCACGGATTCATCAAGAACAGGTCAACGATAACAAATTTAGTTGAATTTACTTCAAAAACTATTATTAACATGGGAAGAAGACATCAAACAGACGCCATCTATTTAGACATAGCCACGGCCTTTGACTCGGTTAACTTAAATTTACTTATTCAAAAACTTGAAATCATGGGATTGAATGAGCAGCTGTTAAAATGGATCAAATCTTACTTGTCTGGTCGCAGACAAATTGTAAAGATTGCAGATATCAAATCCGACCCAATCGAAGTTACTTCTGGGACGGGTCAAGGATATCCCATTGGCGCTACTTTGTTCATCATGTTTGTAATAGATCTACCTTTCTTCGTGACCAATTCTACCATACTTTCATTCGCTGATGATACAAAAATTTCAAAATGTATCACCTCAACAGATGACTGCATTAATCTTCAAAATGACTTGGATCGTGTAGCGGATTATTATAGACGCAATTTATTAAAACTAAATGTAAACAAAACAAAGATCATATCATATCATCGGGGATCACTG
>NW_022202644.1:0-1111 GCF_009176525.2 Contarinia nasturtii | reverse complement strand
ATTTTTGATTTAAATTGCTATGATTCCAATGATTTGCACAGATTCACTGATTCATAAAGATCCACAGATTCATTAAATATTCACATTTTTGTGTTTTTTCTTTTGACGTACAAACGTATGTTGATTTTATAGAAAATAAATATGTTAGCAAATATAAATTAAAATAAAATTCAATTATTTTTGTTTATGCAATGATTTCATTTTTACCGACTCTTAACAATGGAATAAAATTTAACTCAACAATCAACACATTTTATATTATTGACAAAGTGACTTTGTCAAAGTCCCAATGATTCATGAGATTCTTCGGATTCTTCGGATTTGTGAGTTTTGTGTTTTTTATTATAATTCTAATGGAATCGTTGGAATCAATGAAATTATACAATTGAGTATTTTAATATAGATTTTTCATTTTGAATTGGTGTCTACCCCCTAGAAAAAAAGGAACGACAATCATTAGTGTCAATTGAATTATATATGAAATATCATTTCAGTACGCCAAACATCCGACAAAGTCCTGTGTAATTTGAAGCAAAAACATTAAAAAATGAATAGTCTATTTTTAATTGATTCATAACTTTGAGCATAATGCATTTTGCAGCAACAATATCGCGGTGCCAAACAACTGTCTGTGGAGCAGCAACATCACCCTCAGGGTGCTCACGCCGTGAACAAAAAACAACAAAATTAGTATAACCGGTTTTGAACGACACAACAAACACACACACACAGACAGACACCGGTATACATGGAGACGGTGAAACAGAGAAAGAGCACGTACAGCGTACACAAAAGTGTACACCGATCGTTCGTCTCTCAAAAAAACCGATTATACAGAAAAGCCGAAACATTTTAATGTTTAAATTTGTTTTTAAAAAACGACAAAACTTCTTTATCCGCAAAGTCCATCAAATATCAAAGATTTTAAAATAAAACACAATTTGTTTTAAGTATATTGCACCTTTATGACTTTGCCAATTTAATTTCAAGAATTCTATTCAAATAAATAACAATAATTGAAACAATGGTTCGGATGCATTTCGACAATGTGTCATCCTCAGCGAGTACCAACCCCCCCTGATGTCAAACAATGAAAAAAGATTCATAACAT
>NW_022202643.1:0-1142 GCF_009176525.2 Contarinia nasturtii | reverse complement strand
GCCAGTTTTTCTTCCATTTCGCCACGCGGTTCCTCATATAGTTGACGGGCGAATGCTTCATCGTCCGGTGCTGGAAGTGCACGTCGGTCTAATTTGCCATTTGGTGTGAGTGGCAATGATGATAGACACACATATGCTGCTGGAACCATATAATCAGGCAATAGAGATGACAGATATGTACGTATATTGTTAGCGAGTGATGCATGTGGATTAGCCACTATATAGGCCACTAGACGGGCATCACAATCAATCTCGTTTTTCCATGGTTGTACAACCACTTCGCGCACCGAAGGATGTTCCATTAAACGGGCCTCAATTTCACCGGGCTCAATTCGGAAGCCGCGAATTTTAACCTGCTGATCAGTACGCCCTAGAAATACAATGTTACCATCAGGCAAATAACGAGCCAGATCACCAGTGCGATACATGCGTGCTGTTGGATTCTTATTAAATGGATCAGAAAGAAAACGTTCCGTAGTAAGATCGGGTCGATTAAGATAGCCGCGAGCCACACCAGCACCACCAATATATAGTTCTCCTTCGGCACCCAATGGCACTGGTTCACCATGAGCATCCAATATATAAATTCGTATGTTAGACAGCGGACGACCAATTGGGATCGAATGATTTTCGAAATCTAACGGACACGACCAGGTGGTTGCGCACATAGTCACTTCGGTTGGTCCATAGGCATTCAAAATTGCAGTTTTGGAAATGACACTTCGTAAAAAAGACAGCGATGGTGTTTCACCACCCAAAATAAGTGCTTGCAAAACATTCAAGTCTGCAAGATTTGGTGTGTTTCGGATCAGAGCTGGTGGTAAATATGCATGAGTAACATTTTCGCTTCCAAGATATTTAAGTAAAAAGGTGTCCGTTCGGCGTATTTCATCATTTGGGAGGCAAAGGCAGGCTCCATTCGTTAGAGCCATTACGATTTCTTGTAAGCTGACATCAAAAGAGATGGAAGCAAACAGCAAGATTCGACTGTTCGCAGTTACACCGAAAAGTAAAGATTGAGCATGAGCCAAATTAAAAACATTTTTATGCTCAACCATTACTCCTTTCGGTACGCCAGTTGAGCCAGATGTGTAGATCACATAGGCTAGATGCGACGGAGTAAGTCCCAGTTTGGTAGGATC
>NW_022202642.1:0-1028 GCF_009176525.2 Contarinia nasturtii | reverse complement strand
TTGACTTTAAATCTCCGTGAATAATTTTGAAAATAAAAGACACTTGCACCATCTTGCGTCTCTCCTCAAGAGTAATCATCTGCAGAAATAGTAGTCTGTGTTCGTATTTTGGCAGTCTAAAATCGTTCCAGGCCATTCTCCTCAGAGCATATATTTAAATTGTTTTTGTATTGACTCTATTCTTTTGCACATATTGTCGTAGTGTGGATTCCATATTTCAGATCCATACTCAATAATCGGTAATATAAATGTAAAGTAAAGGCGTTTTAAAGTCCATGGGTCGACAAAATCCCTGCTGATGAATTTTAACCAAGCCAATCTTGATTTTGCCTTTGCAACAATATGCTCGATGTGTGATTTGAAAATCATCTTCACATCAAGCAATACTCCCAAGTCCTTCATTATTTCAACTCTTTCAATTTGCACGCCATCTATGTTGTAATTATATTCATATTTCAGTGATCCACGATGATATGATATTATTTTTGTTTTGTTAACGTTCAACTTTAATAAATTGCGTTCATAGTAATTTGCCACACGATCCAAATCCTTTTTACGCCGCCTTTATGTTGTATTCGTAATCATATTGCAGTAGTCCTCGATTTATGTTTTGTCGTTATTTAAATTTAATAAATTTCGCCCGTAGTAATCTGTCACGTCATTCAATTCCTTCTGAAGAAGAATGCAATCATCCAAAGAGTTGATACATTTTGATAGTTTTGTATCATCAGCAAAAGAGAGAATGCATGAATTGGTCATCACAAAAGGTAGCTCGGATGTTTTGAATAGTATTAGTATTAATTTTTTTTTTTTAACTGTCACCTGTCATACAGTAAACAACACTTTTTCTTAGCTCCGTAGTTTTAGTGTTTCTTTTTATTTATTTTATTGTTTTAAGCAGTATTCTTGGCTAATAATAAGATAATTTTTCCCTTGTTTTAAAGCACTGTGCTATCCAAATTAGTATTTATCGTGTTTACATTTTTTGTTGCTAGTGTTATTTTCGTTGGTTTTATTTCGTTTTTTTT
>NW_022202641.1:0-1162 GCF_009176525.2 Contarinia nasturtii | reverse complement strand
TTTTTTTTTCTCAATGTTTGCACTTCGTCCTCATATAGTTTTCTTCTCGTTATTGTTGATTGCGATGTAACTCAAGCTACGGCAGCTACCAGTACACTCTGTTTTCTGCAATGGTTAGAAAATTGATCTGTCATGCAATTAGGAACGAAGTGAGAACAACAAGAAATAATTCAGGTACCATTTGGAGAATGTGTGTGTGTGTGTATGTGTATTTCTATGGCTGTTCGCCTTTTCATCTTTGTTTGATCTATTTTATGCTAAATGAATTCAGTTTTGCTATATTTCTCAACGTTCCTTTCATCTAGTGCTCCATTTCTTTTAGCTATTAACATCCTTGTCTGTCCATTTCTCAATGGGGGCCTTTCATGTCACAACATATCACTCTTATTTGACAAAAAAACGAACTCACTTACTAGCTTTTTAAAATCGTGGTTTTATGTTTGATATAAAAAAACAACAACAAAGTTAGGTAACTGCAAGTCGCACGGAATGGGCCATTTTCTCTTTTGACCCTTTCAAATCGCCAGGCTTGGATGAGATATATCCATGTCTTTTACAAAAGTCATGGGATTTAATTCGGGACATCATTGTTTCCATCTACAAGGCCTCAGTTTTACTGGGCCATATTCCCGCCTCATGACAAAAAGTTAAAGTGACTTTCATTCCAAAAATTGGCAAAGACGACTATACGTCACCAAAATCCTTCAGACCAATTAGTCTGTCATCGTTCCTTCTAAAGGGACTTGAAAGACTAATTGAACGGCAGCTCCGGGAGGAAATAGAATTTTTCGGACATTTGCACAAAAGCCAACATGCTTTTCAGCAAGGTCGTTCTACTGAAACAGCACTCCATGAAATTGTTTCAACGGCTGAGAAGACATTCTCAGACAAGGAATACATGATCACGACATTTATGGACATTGAATTTAACAATGTCTCATTTGATGCAATAAATAATAGTGTGGCAGAAAGCACCACAAATCCTCATATCCAAAAATGGATAAAATCCATGATAGAGAATAGAAGCATAACATTACGAATGAATGGGGAGGTTGTGGTTATACGGGCGACAAGGGGCACTCCGCAGGGAGGGGTCCTGTCTCCACTCTTATGGCTTTTAGTCATGAATGGCCTCCTTAAAAAGCTACACGAGAACAGGTTT
>NW_022202640.1:0-1989 GCF_009176525.2 Contarinia nasturtii | reverse complement strand
TAGCTAAGTTTTACTGTAACCCCTACAGCAAAAATAGTTTGTGTGTATGTAAAGTTTCACATCATTACAGTACCAGGAGCGTCCTAGCGCAGTGTAGTATTTTAGTACTGGTGGCGCCATCACATTTACAGTACTTTTGGCAACACTGTTATTAGTGTTTTGACATTTCATGAAATGTGACATTAATGTTTGTTGATATGAACCGTGTTTGAGTTTTTGAAATTCTAATTTATTATTGTGAGTTTTTATATGTATTTTATTATTATGATAAAATAACAGTGAAAAAAATGTGTGAAAACATATAATCGTAAGGGGTAAGCAACAAAGTGAAGTGTATTTTGCGAAAAGTGTAGGTACTTTTTTTGCTCTTCACTTTTTTGGCGTGTTTTGAAAGGTCCTCACTTGAAAGAATTCTTTGAAAATTTTCAAGGGGCAACACTTCGTCAGGGGGGTAATCGGACCCCTCGGACCCCTGCTGAGGACGTATGATTGGACCAGGAAAATTGAGTAGTATTTGTAAATCGAAAAAAAAAAATTCCTTTCATTTTTCGTGACATCATGAGTTTGGAGATATTAAAAATGTGTGTAAACTTTATGAAAAAATCGATACAAACTTTTTTTATTAACATGAAAAATCGATAAAAACTTTTTCTTCAAAATAATTTCTTATTTTTTTTAAACTTACACATCACTGCCACTTGGTTCGCTTGTGGCGCAGGACCTTGACCTTGGATATTTTGTGCCTGGACATTTTGTTCTTGGCCAATGACATGATCATTGCCGTTGTGTTGGCCGTTTTGATCTTGTTGATTCATCTAAGAAGAAGCAATTGGATAAATAAAGATAAATAGGATGATTAATGGAAAATAGAGAGAGAGAGAGGAAGAGCGACTGTGAGAAGAGGAAGAAAAAATGTGGATTTTCACCACTTTATTTGCCAGATATCAAATGTTCTCACTAAAAATCACTAAAATAAGTAGAAGTCATAACATATGTCCATAAAGTTTTGGCAGTAAATTCAGACGTTCGCCATTTGGACAACAAACATACAATATCAAATTCGTTTTTATTGGCGTAAACCTTTATTTATGAGCTATCGAATAGCACATTCAAATTACACTTAAAGGGCCATTGTCTTCAATTTTTCGTAGTATACTTCGAACCTTCAAAATCATGCTCTGGCAGACCGATACATCCATTTCCTTCAACTTTCGCTTGATTCGACCCATCAACTGTTGCTCGCTCTGAGCTTCCCAGCCCATCTTATACACTTTACGTTTGAGAGCCGACCAGAAATCTTCGATTGGACGTGCCTGTGGAATGTTTGGTGGGTTGTCCTTTTTCGGTACAAAAGGAATATTTTGTTCAGTGAGCCAATTCAATGTTTTTTTCGCATAATGACTGCTTGCAAGGTCCGGCCAAAACATGATTTCGTCTCGGGCGTGATGGTTTTCAATGAATTGCTTCAGTTTTGGCAAGCATTGATCAATATAGATATCAGAATTTATCGCTTTGGCTCCTTGTGGTCGAATAACTGGCGCTGAAATACCTTTCGATGATATGGCCACCCACACCAATACCTTCGGCTCAAATTTTGACTTACCGGCATATTTGACATTGTCTGGTGTTGTTTCAATGTTGTCAGTGTAAAAGCCATCGTTTCCACTCAATTCATGGTGCGCAAAAGTAAAGTATGATTCATCATCCAAAATCATGAATTTTCCATTTGAAAAATGTTTATCACGAAGTGCACGGCAACATTTTGGTATTATTTCGAGTTGTCTCGGTGTATATTTTGGTGCTCGCTTACGTTTACGATAGAAAACGTTGTTTTTCTTTAAAATACAATGCACTGTGGACTTTGAAACTTCGAATTTTCGTGATAATCGTCGTGTTGATTGACCAATCTTGTTTTTTGCACTTGACAGCAGACTTTTCGTTGTTCTGACACTTAGTTTTGGTGGACGACCAGATTTCTTTTTGTTTTCC
>NW_022202639.1:0-1330 GCF_009176525.2 Contarinia nasturtii | reverse complement strand
TCATTGATAATGCTGTGATTGAGATGTCCGACTTGACGCGATTATCGACATACTATGTGCACAGCGAATTGAATCGTTTGGTCGATAGCAACAACGATGCAGCAATCCGTGCAGAATTTTTAGCGCCTTTTGATGCACACAAGTATTTTTTTGCCCTAAAACATTGTCAAGCTAACGTCAATTGTCCATTAAATCCAATGTTTGCACAATATCTAAGGGATAAGAACATTCCAGTTCAGCCACACATTCACAACTTAAAACACCCGATTAGTTTTGCTTACCAACTGTCCGCCACAAATATGCGCAATAACACAAATATGCATGGCAACGATCACATTCGCAAATATTTCAAGCGCAAAAATATTATGGAACAGGATATTGATGTGTTGATGGACTATTTGCAATATGAAGATTCGGAAGTCGAGCTGTATGACGGCACTCGCGCGCATTTAACCGAATACTACAATGAGCTGCATCCATTGTTGCCACTCGACCGTATCGCTCTGTACGAAAATGATCCTGAAAATGTTGAGTTCCAAGACGACCATCTCATACCACGTGGCTGGTTGTGGACTACAACAGACGATACCAAGTACTATAAACACGTGTACGAGCTGATCCATTTACAGCGTTGGATTCAACAGCACAATGTGGCCAATCCAAATGAGCAGTGGCGGTCGTTTCGTGCCATTCCGCAATCGAAGAACAAACGCAAACATGTTCAATTCGATACGGAAGGTTTCATCGACATGACAAATTTATTGTATGCCCGCAGAGAAGATAAAGTAAGAAGAAATGACAAACCAAATTGGGATAACAATGATTATGATGCGTTTTGGAATCGGTATGTAAATTTGCGGAAAATAAATCGTAACGAACAAATTTTCGGCAACTATTTTACGACCGACGGTGTTACTGCATGCCTGAGAATGATTCGTCGAAAGCGTGACGCGACGAGTGAACCGACCAAAACGAGTAAGAAAAAGAATAAGAAGAAAAAGGGCAAGAAACAGTACGAGAAGAAAGAACCGCCAAAATGTCCGGAAGACATTAAAGCTGCGTTTCGAGCTGGTCAAATCACAAAGATCATTGGCGATGATCCGGGCGCCAAAGTATCACGATCGACAACAAGCCGTGATCTGAAGAGTACACTCGAATGGAGCTATAAATTGACAGCGAAACAGTGGTATGCCAAATCGGGTGCACGTAATCGCAAGCACAGATTGAGACGATACACGGGCGTTTTGGAAGATGAATTGCAGCAAAAGTGGAATGATTTACACGCACTTTATGGCGAACAACCATCGAGCAAAAGCGCAAATCACCAGCT
>NW_022202638.1:0-1296 GCF_009176525.2 Contarinia nasturtii | reverse complement strand
GGTACAATTATTATAAGCCATAAAATTTGAAAAATTATCGTTGATTTCCATTTTCGCCATTTTTTCGGGAAACCCCCCGTGAATTTTGAAGGACATGCTCTGCAGAAGAACACCATCGAAGTAATGACTTTATGATGATGTTATTTTGAAGGTACATTTTAGGTACAATTATTATCAGCCATAAAAATTTAAAAAATATCTTTGAGTTTTATTTTGGCTAGTTGACCGGCAAATTGAAGTACCCCGAAATTTGAACCTCAAATATTAGCCAAACGAGTAAGGTACAATTAAAAATAAATTGCGGTACAATTAAGTACATTTTTGGTACAATTATTTAAACGTAGTCCCCAGTTTCGACTTTCACATGTGCGGACATTCGAATATACATCCCATAATTCCCGCCATAAGCAATCGAAGAAGAAAAAAACACACAGTAATAATAGAAGAGGAAAAAGAAACTCGGCTGCTCCATTCATGTAAACGATCATTTCCCTCTTTTATTCGTTGAAGAGTAATCTAAACGAAAATGAAAATTGTAAAATGTAGTTGATTCCTATTGTGAAATTTTTCAATATTATTTTTTTAATTACCGAGCTAATGGTCGTGCGGGTAAACTGTATATAATGTGACTCTCGAATCCGACAAATTCCGCAAAAAATCGACCAAAATCTATGGTATTGTATGAAAAATGCGCACATAATATGTTTGAGTGCATTAGATGACTCGAAAAATAAACATAACCCACACGACGATGAACGTATTTATTCATTGTAAACAAGACACCACCACATTTTACACAAAAATAATATTTGTTTTCCAAAATACCGATCACTTGCCGCAAAACTTCCATGATAAAAAATTTCAAATCAAATGGTTTAAACAATTCACACTCAAATGTCAGAAAAGAACTGAATCAAATGAATGAATTTTTATACACATGTAGTATAACTCACATTCAACCAAAATACCAGTACAAACATACGAAAAATATTTTCACACATTTACAGCATGCATTTAAGAACAAGGGAGAGAGTATGAACATGCATACTGTTGACATTGCAACGAGAATAAGAAAGGAGACAGAAATAGAGAAAAAAACAACACACGTACGCATCTCTCTGCGTTCATATACACACGGTAAAGGGAAAAAATCACTGTACATCTGTATGTACGTCCTCGTGCATGAGTGCATACAGTCACATTAATAAAAAAAAGAGGGTGAAACAACATCGAATCGAAGCCTGATCATTAGGGTGTTTCCGATGTCAAAATATTGGAAAATGGTATTTTCCAATC
>NW_022202637.1:0-6281 GCF_009176525.2 Contarinia nasturtii | reverse complement strand
GGTCTCGTCACTCGTTCTTCACCTTGATAGAGGTTTTTTATTTGATAAGATATATAAAGATATATGTCGAGATATGATATCCACTATCATCATTGAATAATTCGATATATGATTAAGTTTATGAGATAAACATATGATGTTTTTCGATTTATTTCAAGCTTACCCATATTTGATTGAATATTTGGGGGTGGTGTCACCTGTTGCTGTTGTACTGGTTGGGCCTGTTGTTGAGCTTGTACGTCTAAAATTTTGAGAAATTTTGTCAATTCAAAAAATTATATTTTGGAATGAAATATGGCTTACTTTTGTGTCTGATTGTGTTGCTTGACGCACTTATATTTGAATTAACTACATGAATCGTTGTGCCCGTATTGCTTGTTCCTATGTTTGTTTTCACACTTGGTATTGTCTGACTTTGAGAATAAGCTAAAATGATAGAAATTTTCAATTTCAATTATAAGTTTTATGGAATAAATATTATAAATTTACTAAAATATTTTCTTTTAAAATGAGCTATTGATATATGTTTCGCAAAGCTATGATATTACATAACATTTTTACAAATAAATTAATAGACTTCATAAAAAAAAGATTATGAAACGTACAGTAATTTTCTTTTTTTAAATCATACAACTTACATGTGTATTGAACGGTTGGCGTTTGTATATTCGGTCCTGGTCCGCCAATATTCGTAGTTTCTGATGAATTAGTTTTTAAAACACCGGAACCAATATGATATTGAATATTGGGACCAACTGAAATTATTAAACAATAATTTTAATCAATTTAATTCAAACCCCATTTTTCAAACCATATTTACAATGTTGAATTACAATTATATTTTTATTTTAATGATTTCATTCTTACCCACAGTACTATGTTGTGTGGTGCATATTCGTTGTGGAGTTCGAGCTCCAAACTGAACTTCATCTGCTCTTCGTTTCATCTTAATAAATCACATCAGTGTTATTGTAGCCCTAAAAAACCAGATTCATTATTGACATCGATAACCGAAGTTTTTTTTTGTTTTTTTTTTCTTTTACACAATCCATTTTTTCTAATTTATGTGAAAAAAATATTTATTGGGTTCATTTTCTTTTAAGCGTTTATTTTGTTAAATATCCAAGCGTTTATTTTGTCAAATACAAAAAAAGGAAAGAATTGAGATTTTTTCAAATTAAAATTTTGCGAAATTTTGAGAAATATTTTTTTGAACTGTGTTTGGCCATTTTGTGAAGAATTTCGTATAAATATATATATATATATATTTTGGCGGATCTTAAAGGGCTCTGAAAATATATACTCTTTCATTGATAGGTGAATATATATATGATATTCTTTTTAATTCGTTTCGTTTTGACATTGGAGTACTAACACTCTGTTGTTTGTTGTTTGGTTAAACGATTCATGTATAAAAAACTGAACTCATAGCGCCAACAAATACATTTAAATTCTTCATTTAAGCATGTGTGAACACATATACATCCTAATGTGCACAAAACTAAACGTTATGAAATCGAAATGTGTATATATACACATATATAACAAAAATGCCACGAACACAACCATGCGCTAAGAAAACAGCACTTCTCAACAGAGTATTTGAAGTAACAAAAATTGAGCGTACAGTCATCCATGTGAGAAGCAAAACCAACGAAATATAGACTGAAAAAAAAAGATATTCTGTGAAACAGATAGCAAATTTGCATGATGTACAGAATGTACGACAAAGACAAATATATGAAACTATGCCAATCAGTGTAATGTTCATGAAATGCGACTTAACAAAACACGCGAATTGTAGCTTTATGTATATGTATACACACAATGTTATTTGATAAATTTCATAAACTTGTAAATAATATATATATTCCATGCATCCACTAAACACATTCAATTTCAACATAAGAAATAAACCTTTTTAAGATTTAAGCAATACAGAATAACATAGTTTTCGAAATATTATTGACAAATAAACGGTTGAAACGCACTTCTCTTTAAAGTAATCAAATTTGCTGCTTTCAATATTTTAACTGAACAAAAAATACTATAATTCACACGTATTTTGCACAAAATTTTATCTTTTCTAAATTTTTATCATTCTCTTTTCATTCCATAATTTAAATTATTTATAATCAATGATTTTTCCGTTTACTTCCACCAAAACTAATTTTCTGCTTCTATTTTGAAATTTTCAGGTCTGACTCCGCAGCTGACCGGATCAAGACTGTTGTAGCAAAGCAATATGGCGCGCGGTTGTTTGGGAGATACTATTTTCAAAGTACACCAAGTATTGGACTCCCCTTTGCATTCAGTTGAATTATTTAAAAAAAAAATCAAATTGTACAATAATTCGACATTCTACTATTTATAATCAAAAATATAGTATTTTATTGTATAAAAGGAAGAAAGAAACTGAAAAATGTTAGAGAAAATCGAAAAGTTTTAATTTGTTTTCTGGTTGAAGCAATTTCAATTCGTTGCATTTTTACATTTTTAGCTTGCATTTTTTTTTGCTGTATTGTTTTGTTACAGAATTTATTCTTAATTTTCACCGATCTATAAAGATATAACACACACTTTTATGTATATAAAATAGCAAACATGCGACTCCCCTCTTCATGAGGAACAAAATCCAAAATGCTCAAAATATGCCGAACTACAAACACTATTGTGATTAAAGAGTAGAAGAAAATGAAATCGCCCAAATCACTCAGTATTTAGTTCGCCACCGAATACAATATATGACAAATGGCGTTCAAGACAAATACAGCAAGAATGTTTTTTTATTTGCTTTGCTTTTCAAAAGTGAGCATGTGTGGATGCATTGCTTTTGCAATCAAAACACGTGAAGTGTAATTGTTTTGACTTTCTTCCACAATTGATGAACTTATTTGACATTAAAAAAAATGTGAACGCTAGTTTTCATAATTCTGGCCTATAATGCAGGATATTCTGTTCTGATATTTGAACTTTTTTTATTATATTTGATTTATTTCTAAATTTATAATTGAAAAAAAAAAAAAACAAACAAACAATAAAAAACTATTTAGTAATTTGTTAATATTTTTATGAGAATTTCAAACAAATTTCAAGCTTATCTCACTTGCAAACTTTTGAGGATAATTAAGAAATGTTCTACACGACATTTGTTTTCTGGACCCACTTTATTATCGAAAAGGTAGCCTGGTCTATTTTGACCATTCTGTTTGCAGAAGACTTGTATTACATATGCATTAAATTTGATTTTTTTTCATAAGTCATTCAGTTATGCTAAAAAAAGTTGTTAATTTATTTTTACAGTTTTTTGATAAATAAATGTGCTATGCCCCTTTTTAGAAATATTAGCAAAAATAGAACAACATTTTATCATGGAAACCTTGTTTAAAAAGTGCAAAAGTTGTATATTTATATATATCAAAAATATGTCAAATGAGGGATGGCTTCTGGAACGCCTGGTGTTCATACTTGAATTCATCAATCTTCAAAGGAACAATGCACCTTAATGCTGTATCTACTGCATACATAAAAACTTCCATTGTTCCAATCACTAAATATTTTTAACAATAGAATTGTTTTAGTGATTTTATGTTTCATTCTGCCCAATGGCAGAATTTCAATAAATTGCATCTTAAAGACATTGTTGTACAACCTAAAAAAGCTCCATTAAGTTGTCTACAACGCTATACGCTGTACGCATTTACCACAACCTGCTTAAGACATGCATTGTTAACATAAAATTGGGAATTCTCATAAATACATAATAAATAATAAATAAATTCAAATTATTTCTCTAATATAATATGGAAAGTGTTATGGTCTTGTTAATATGAATAGAAACACCAAACTTTCATTTGGAACGGGCTTATATGACCGTTGATTGTAGTTTATTGTTTTCAAATAAATAATCGTTGCCGACGTTTCGACTCAATGAGAGTCATAATCATGGCTGTACATTGAAAACCGTGAATGAAAGATCTGGTTAGAAATGAAATAACAAACAATGTTTCACAGAACAGTAGTACAAATAATGAATCGATTTTCAACGATAATTAAGAGTCTTACAGGAGTAAGACGAACTTTTATAAAAGTTCGTATACGCTCGGTGGTAGATGCGTATTCTATTAACAAGGATACATCACTATGGGTTGCAGGCGTTGAGCCAAACGTTATATACCACGGTGTAGGCCTAGGCCGACTACCTACGCCACATATCCCGTTCGGGCCCATGGGATTAATTTTTTGTCGCTACAGCCTTTGGTAGTTTTTTCATACTAGAAGGCATTTGGATGGATTTTAATGAAGAGTCTTACGGAGGTAAGACGAACTTTTCCGCATGGTGGTAGTTGCGTATTTTATTAAGCAAGTTCAAAATAATATTTGTTCGATTTTTCAAACCTTTCAAGCGGCGTGAAGTTCGAGACCGAAAAATATGTTCAAACCTTGGCATCGAAATATTCTTCAATTTAATAGCAGAGGTACTCGAGAAAAGATTTTTCACACTTTCATGATGGGTTCATCATTTGTACGACATTTGAAAGTATTCTATTATATTCTAACAAAACACTATAAAAAATATGTCTGACGTTAATTTTGCCATAAAAAGTATTTTTGAAACACTTTTCATAACTAAATTCACAAAAAATTTGGGTTTTTGTATAGGAGCCATGTCTGTATGCTACCTCAATGCCGTGAAACTTTGTACAGGTTTTTTTTTCACAAAAAAATAACATTCGGAGGGTTTGGAGAAATTTCAACCAAAATTAAGAGTACCTCCCATAAAAAATATTCGTTTAATTTTGTATGGGAGGTACCCCTAATTTTAATTGAAATTTCTTCAAACTTTCAGAATGTTATTTTTTTGTGTAAAAAATAGTCTGTGCAAAGTTTCACGTCATTAAGGTAGCATACAGGCATGGCTCCCATACAAAAATTCATTTTTTTTGTGATTTTTTCAAGGAAACTGTACCAAAAATTGATTTTATCTCAAAAGTAACCTCGGATTCGGTTTTCTCGTGCCAAAAAACGCTCAATACATATTTTTGAGTGTTTAAGTCTACATTAAGTATGACTTTTGAACGAAAATTGGACTTTTTTTCATAGGTATCACTCCAGGCATGAAATTTTTTTCCATCAACCAAAGTGGCTCAAAATCTAATGATTTCTATTCCTCGCGACCCCCAATCATCCTGTAAAGTCAGATTTTGAATTAAGATTCTAAGATGAGCGCAATCTTGCAACAAATTTTGCGTACAACCTACAACGTACGACATACAGCGTACGACGTACAACGTACAGATTAACAAAAACCATACTCAAAACGGCCTGATTCGGGTTGACTGACCTCAGAAACGTCCAGAAAGTATGTTTCTGATGTTTTCAAAATTTTGACCGATTACAATACTTTTCACCTTACACCATGTGTGCGGAAAAGTAAAAACAACTTGCCGATTATTTCTTTCAACTTAAAACTCGTATTGGAGGGTTTTTTGGAACGAAAAAGCCGAATCTGGCCTTTGTTTTGCGATACAATCACGTTAAAATACACTTTTCTCACAAAAATTTACTTTTATTGACAAAAATCCATCACTGTGTACCAATAATGCCACATCTATTCAAAGTTTATAGGTTTTTTGTGGCTAGAAACATTTTTAGAGTACTTATAAATTATAATAATAATAATAATAACTGCACCGAACAGCGTTCCTTCGCCTTGGTGGTTTATTGAAAATAATTTCATTAAATAAATATACAATAATATAATACAATTTGATTTTTATCAAGCATTTTTGAGAGAAAAAATGAAAAATTATAGCTCCTCTCATGTAAATAATATAAATTTCATATAATATTTTTTAACTGCTTAAAATTTCTACAATCCATAATTTTTTTTTGTATTTATCTGTTTTGCTTTAAATAATTTTCTATTCTCAGTTTGATCGTTGATAAATTAACTTCTAAATCAATTATATTTTCATCACTGGCATTTTTTTGGTATAAAAATCGTTGAATGATGTAAGCATATAATTCAATGGCTCATATTTTGTGTAATCAGTTCTCCTAATTGGTAAATCAAATAGTTGTGTTGCTCTGGTATCATGTGCTGAATCATAATATTTCATACTGTTTGAAACATAAGTTGACTTTAAATCTCCGTGAATAATTTTGAAAATAAAAGACACTTGCGCCATCTTGCGTCTCTCCTCAAGAGTAATCATTTGCAGAAATAGTAGTCTATGTTCGTATTTTGGCAGTCTAAAATCGTTCCAGGCCATTCTTCT
>NW_022202636.1:0-1557 GCF_009176525.2 Contarinia nasturtii | reverse complement strand
CTATCATGCGGCAAGCAAGCAAACATGCGGACACATATACGGCAAACGAACCATATGTACCAAACAGTTTTCGTTCGTGCGAGATGCGGTATCTGTGAAGACGTATTGGTCGCACGTACAAAAACCGTGTAGTAGATATGGTTTGTTTGCCGTATATGTGTCCGCATGTTTGCTTGCTTGCCGCATGATAGGCGACGCAGGCAAGCAAGCTGCTTATAGCAAGCCGTATGACATTCTCTGATAAAAAATCGCGATCTCAATATTCTATCAATTCAATGCTTAGCAAAGAGTAATATTTGCAGGCAAAACTGGACTTGAATCGAATGTTGAAGTCTTGAAATTTAATAGGAGGTACATCGAATTCATTTGATGGGTTTGATTTTGTATTGCCTACAACATTTGTCTCCAATTTTCTCTTTGTGCGTAGAAGTTGTTTTTATTTTGGGACCATTTCAATGATACTTAGTAGAGAAAAAGCAAATTGATATTTGATACTTTTAAGTAGAGTTAATTTAAATAATAAGCGATGAAGTAGCCTGAACCTTAGATATTTTCCAAATTCCAATATGCTTAAAATCAATTTAAAATGATATTCAATTCTTTCAAAGTGCGGAACTTTTGAAGAACGGTCATTTGGGCACAGAAAAACCGATTTAGAAGAAGAATATAGAAAAATCTTTCTTTTTTTTTAAGAGTGAGCAAATTTAAGTAAGGAAAGCGAAAATACTGTGCAAATAGACCTTCGACGTTGTTAAAGGAGAATTTGTCAAAAGTGAAAGCTACGCCAGATAAAGTTTTCCGTTCGATAGCTTCTCTTCTCCTGCGCTGTGTCTATATGATATCAGATGGCGTTGCCTGTACAATCACATTCCAGTGTCGAAGAATACATGAATTTACCGCTTTTCAAAGGTGCCGATATTTCAATCGTCTTTTCCATGCATTTTTCGCACCTTTTTCTCCGACTTTTTTTTTCAATCATTTAAAATAGTATACTTAAGAAATTCCAGCTTAAAAACTAGAATGTCGGTGAAATGCACCATTTTCCACAATCAATTCATATCTCAATTTTTATGCATAAAAAAGTACGTGATATTAAAACAAAAATATTCACACAATTTTCAACAACTTGATAGCTACTTTAGATTTTAAAATTGCATCATTCGATTAATTTAGATTTTAAGTACCATTTCCCGCTGAAAAAGTCTTTGAAACAAAAAAAAAAATAATTTTTATGAATTAGAAAAAAAAATTCAACTGTAAATAAATCAAAATTCGAAAAAACCATTCGAAATTCAAACGACTTTTATTTGAATTTTTTTTGACCAGCACAATTTTTATGGCAGTAAATTGAAATTACAAATTTTGTGAACCCAATCAACAGATGAAAAATAAAGAGGCTTACGTACGCAAGCTGACTTTTCCGCATGGAACGGAAATTTTGGGAATATTATTTTTTTATCAAAATAAATAATCACAGCAAGTTTAAAGAAATTTCAATCAAAAAAAAAAGTAGCCTGTTCAAAGTTTCACATCATTACTGTACCACAAAGGCATGTC
>NW_022202635.1:0-1259 GCF_009176525.2 Contarinia nasturtii | reverse complement strand
TGTCTTATATATGTTTTTGAAAAAACTTAAATAGTGACCCTCGTACACATTTGTGCAACGATAGCTGTTTCAAAGCTAGAAACTCGGACAAATCAACAATAAATTGTGTTACATGTGATATTCCATGCAATTTGAAGTGCTTTCGGATCACCAACAATGACTTGATTAAAGAAATAAACTCAGATTCAGGTGTAGTTTTTATGTGCATCAAATGCAAATCTAGTGATAAGAGTAATCATAAGCGGAGACTCTCACTATTATCAAGTTCACGAACCAGTACACCTTCGGTGTCTCGGATAAATGGGGGTAAAATAAATGAGGCGTCTGCGCCGACGCGAGATACTAAAATTACCCCAAAAAATTATAATGATGATAGTAAATTGTCGGACATAATGAACATATTGACAAAACTAGACAAAAAATTACTTAAAATTGATAGAAATATTGAAACCAACACAAATAATAGTAGTGAACAAATAAAGACAAATTCGGAAAACAATGACAACATATTAAAAAATATCACAAATTTACATGCAAAATTTGATAGTCAACAAGTAAGTGTTAATAATAATGCTCACCAAAGTATAATTAAGCATATAGAAACGCTACATCATAAGTTTGATACCCTCCTACCAAAAAATTGTTCATCTGTAACCAATAAACAAAACGGCACCCGTGGTACCAAATCGAATAAGTCAAACATTTTGGAATGGACTTTCAACTTCAATAATTCATTAAGTGAACCAGAAAACAATGATCTTTTCACCTTACTTGCTGGTTTCGAGCAAAATACATGGGCATGTTTTGATTATTTGAGACAAAAAACAAACGAAAATATTGACATTTCAACAAGAGTTGAATCACTTGTTAAATCATTGAATAGAAATGATATTACCATGCCCAATGTACTTGACCATACAGATTTTTTATCAACTTCAGTGTTAATTGATGAAATAAATAATGCTTCCGATGCTATTTTTGGTGAGTTGGATAAGAATACCCATGAATTGAATTCGTACCACTTAACTAATAATGCTCACAGAAAAAGTGGAGACGGTTTTTCCGCAAATTTTTGCAGAAACAGCAGAGCAGCACTAAAAACGTGTTTTTTGTAGCTTATTTTGACAGCTCCGTACAAATGTGTGTATTTTGACGTTTGACATTATTTGTCATCAGTTAGACAAAAAATTAGAGTCAATGTAAGTATTTATGTTTTGAATAATTTTTGTAATGTCGTTTTTGCAAATTAAATATCCTCA
>NW_022202634.1:0-16888 GCF_009176525.2 Contarinia nasturtii | reverse complement strand
GAGAGAGAGAGAGAGAGAGAGAGAGAGAGAGAGAGAGAGAGAGAGAGCGATGGTGATTTTACACAGAAGACGATTTAATCGCTTAATGCGTCACGCATAAATATAAATGCAATGAAATGTCGTAATGTGGTAATAAGTGAAATTGAAAGGCAATTCAAAAACTGAATGCCGCTCTCGCAAAGCATTAACTCACCTTCGATTATTTATGTGTATTGAGTTTTCATGCGCTGAGACTTAAACAATTTCAATTCGTCTTGAAATATGTAATCATGAAGAAAAGTGTTCATTACACTTGTAAAAATTGGCCGTAAGCTATTTAGCCTCAATAATAATTCATCCTATCATAAAAGCATATTCACACAAAGCACACATTCGCGTCGGTAAATCAATTAACTGTAATTGGCAATTGAAAGGTAAAGAGAAAAATTGAACGAAAAAAAACTATACACGAGGGAGAGAAAATGTCATGCTCTGATGATTGTTTCTTTTCAAAATTCAAAGGGCTTTTAATCTATGAAATCAATTTTTTTCCATAAACCAATGGGTTTTCACAATCTTCAATAATTTTATTTTATTTTTCATTTTTTCTTTTTGCAATAGAAGCTCTAGAAAGGAAAGATGACACACCAAATGATAAGCTGCTGATATCATTGGAAAAGCAATTGAATATTGAAATGAAGGTAAAAAATGGCGCCGAGAATATGATCCAATCAATAAGCGGTGCGCATCATGGACGTGATAAAAAATTATTAGCAGAAGCTCAACAGATGTTAGCCGATTCAAAAGCAAAAATAGAATTTTTGAAGTTACGGATATTAAAAGTACGTCGCAACGGTCAATCCAGCAAAGTAAGTATGCGATAGTCGAAACATTTCAACAAAAAAAAAAAACAATTTAAATACCGAGAGGAATTGCATGAAAATTGTTTCCATTTTGCTTGAATCACTGACTAAATTTAGAAATGATCAACAATGGAAGAGAAAAAGATAAATAGCATCTAATCATAAAAATTGCGTCACAAACGTATTAAACTAACATTTTTTTTGTTTTCCTCGCTTCGGCAATTTTCTCCCTTTTTCTCTCTCTCCTTCTCTATTTTCTTTTAAATAGGTAACTGATGAAAACGGTGATAGTAGTGGTCGCGAGTTGGAAACATCACTTGAGGAGCGTATAGAGGAGCTTTTACATCGTTTACGAATCGAAGCAGCTGTTGTCGCTGGTGCCAAAAATGTGATACGTATCCTACAAAATAATAAAGTACCCGACAAAAAAGCACTTCAGGAGGTCAGTGATATACTTCTATATTTGTTTTGTTGAATTTTTGTTACTTTTGATCAGTTTTTCCGCAAAGCACTCCTCTTTATTATGACCAAAATGATAGTGAGAAGATCCTGTCTCTTTACGTATAGATATATAAACGTGTAAAATATCAATATTTTCGGAAATATGATTCAACGATTATGACGACGATTCAATCAGTATATGTGTGCCGTGACGCAAAGAATATGTGATGGTGCTTATGGTCACACATGTATATTCCACTAAAAAAATATGCTTTGAAATTCGATGAAAATTATTTATATGCAATGACCATGCGCCATTTTGGTTTCCATTACATGTTTTCTTTCGATTTCGATGAAAATCTAGTTTAATGTGTGAGAAGAAACAAGAAACAAAAAAGGTGCGATGACTTTTTGCTATTTTTAAAGTTGATCATTCGAAGGCCGAAACTAAACAGATAAATAAGAGACAACCTCGATGTCGTGAAGGAATTCATAGCTATCTGTAAAGGTGGACATGCGAGGAATTTATCCGAATAATGACCAACGTCAACGGCATTTAAATCACCAGAGAATCAACACACTAATCTGATGACATGATCCAAATATTAAAACTGGTGTCAATTGAACGAACGTTTCTATTCTTTGGTGAAAAATTATGATTTTTTACGGAATATTCAAAATTTTCATTATTATTTTTTTCTAAATCATTGTTTGAAGTGAGAAAAGAAAAACACAAAATTTGCAAATGTCTTTTTCGTGTATCTCGGTTCGTTGATGAAAAAAAAAAAAACTAGCAACAGTTTCTCGCCCGACACTACATGAATGAAATGAATAACAAGAATTTTATGCATCATTGCATCGGTTTCGATTTCTGTGGGCTTTCGTTCACATTCAATAGGTAACATGTAAGATGTTGTGCTGATCACGTATACACTGATCATCAATGCATCACTGGTTGTAGCAAAGCATTGTGCCTTGTTCGCTGTCAATTCCGAGAGCGAAGAAGGAGAAAAACAAACCGTATATCTAATGTAGTGTATTCGTAGCCGAAAGGTATTTTCAAAGAGAGTTCTATTAATAAATCACACATTTTGTAAATAAATTCGCATATGGTTGATTGCGCATTGAGTTACCGAATGATCGCGCGTTTTAGTGCGTATGCAAAAAGGTGTGCGCATGTCTCTCATTTGCAACGGAGCATACCAATATTGAAAACAATTCTCGCAGACAAATAAAATCGAGCTCTCTCTCTCTCACACACACACACACACACACACACACACACACACACACAACGCAAATAGATAAACATGTATATAGTGTTGGAAGTTGCAACACAGCACAGCACGAATATGAAATTTCCGAAATCGAAAAGCCGAACACGAGACATTTGGGAAGATGAGAAACGAGAATGTGAAGAAAAAAGAAACACAAGACAGAGAAAAAACGCAATGCCAAATACGCGACGATTTTTCTTTGGCGATGCTTGACGTGGAAAACGCCATACATTTTGAACAAAAATTCATGTTTCATTTCGCTTCTGCGTCGAATTTTCGGATCAGTCGAATAATATTGAGTCCGTGCGCCTGTCGCATGCAAAGGAAACGGAACGCCAATTTAATTCATTGAGATAATACATTCGAATGCAATTTTTCCGTTGTTTTCGTAGATAAACATTCAAGTTTTGTTGTAGATGAACATTTTACAAATAGTAGCCAGTTGGATTCGTGTGCATGCAAGTCACATTTTCTCAACATGTGATCGAAGTGAAAAATTTTCAAAAACTTCTTCGACTAAATCAAGTGAACAAAATAAAGAAAGACGTATCCAATGTTGATAATTTGTGTGGACCGCATTTAATATACCGAAATAGAGAATTTTATGTGAATCTAGCGAAACAAAAAAAAAAAAAAAAACAAATAAAAAAACAAAATCCAATTTCATTTCGGTGGTGACAAACATCATTAGGAATGGCAATTTTCTCTTTTTTTCGAGTTTATTATGAATCATTATAACATCGCATACGAACAAAATACGATCATAGTCGACACATCATTTGAATCAAGCAGAATTAAGTGGTGAAGCGAAATTGAAACAGAATTGAATAGAAGAAGAAAAAAAAAATGTCAAGTCCACCGAAAATAATGGCGGAATGGATAGTACGTGCCCAATTAACAATAAGTCGACCCGATAATAAAACAAATAAAAGTGATTCGAATCATGAGCAAGACTCAAACTATTCCATTGACAAACAACCAACAATCGAACGACATTTCGACAACGAAAATCCAATTAAAGTTGTTTATAAATGGTCATCAAGTGATGTGAATACAGGCGATGCATCTTCAATTGTGGAAACGGTATTGAGTGCACCAAATAATATGTCGAATTTATCGAGCAAAGACAGTGGAAGTTTTCGTTCAACTGGTGGTGTCACATCGTCCGATTCCGGAATTGGGACAACATCAACGGCCGGCGGTGGATCAAATCAAATTGATACGTCAAAATATCGAAGCACTTGCAACATCATTTTGACAGCCAGCACAAATGTTATTCCCGAAGTAAATGAATTTGCTGAAACCTTTCCCACGACATATTACACATTGTTTCCAGACAACGAGGTGAGAGTGCACAATATATATGTACCTATGCCTTGAACACGGTGCCATTATAGCAAAATGTCCTCTTTTTATTGGTTCTCATTGTAGCAACATTCGGTTCAGAGTAATTTATCAAAACAAAACATTCTATCGGTAAGGGACGCTTTCTCGCAAACGAGTGATGGCGACATGAAAACATATATGACAAATAATTCATATCGTTCAGATGAAACTCTTAAACCGCTGCATCCACACACGAAACATAGCAGAGAGAGAAATTATAATAGGGTAAACCATTGAATGACCATCAGCAATGACTGCGAGATTTAAGTAATGTTCTAAATTTTTTTCGTAGACTTCTCCATCTAGCAGTAATTTCGTTACACCACCGGCACTTTCGCCATCATCTTCATCTGCAACAAAACCACTAGCCAAAAAACCATCACGAACAGTGCACATTGATGTATATTGTACAGGATCTGACGTTGAAGACAGTTGTTCAAATTCAAGTTGTTCCGATTCAGTTGATGAACCAAATGTTGCTGAATTGGAATCAAATTCAACACCACAAACCGTATTCGATTCAAATCAAATGAAACTTCATCACACACGCATAAATGATGATCAAACTTTACCGCGACGAGTCGTTGAAACAAATCAACATGAATGTTTACAAGGCGCAAGCTATAATTTACGTGATTATCTTTTAGCTCAATACGATTCACGTGATGAGGTGAATGAATCGAAGCAAATGCTGTTTGAAAAACATGTTGGCGGAATTACAGATGGTCTAAATACAAATTTTTCGAAACCAATACAACGTTTTAACAATACAAGAAATCGTTTTCACTTGCATCGTGAGCAAAGCGATGATTGTATAAGCTCGAATTATCCAAATTCGTCACATTCAACTGTTCGCGATTTAACTTGTAGTAGCATATCAAGTATGTTGGCTGCTTCAAGTTCCGCCGTACCAGATGATCTTGAATCTTCGTGGAAAGAAACCGATATGGATAATAGTACGAAAGGTTCGAGTATTTGTCCATCGGATAGTTTTGACTATGAGAATCGAGTTGATCGTTGGCGCATTCGACAAATGGACGATGCATGGAAGGATAAGGAAAAACGTTGGAAAATGTTTAGCTCATCCATTATGCATGATTCGATTGAAGAAAAAGAAACACCGGACGATTCGATCCGTGATTATGTTGATAATGGTAATATATATGCACAATCACAACCAACGGATGCGGTATTTGTTGATACCGAGTCAAGCCCAAAACCAAGGCCAATGTTTGGTCGCGGTAAGAGCATGGAACTACCAATAAAACATATGAAAGAACGAATTGGAATATCGGCCACATTTTGGAATAGAAACGATGGAAAACGAAAATCACCGCCCATTTTGATTCCAGGCTACACACGCGAACATTTATTAAGAGCGCAAAAATTCGGTTCGGTTATTGAAACCATTCGAAAGCCTGGTCATCATGTTGGTCCTGCAAAAAATCCCGATTGTCAATGTGAATATTGCCGTAGATGGTTTGCCGAACGACGCGATCATTTCCGTGAACGAGCATCATCGCTAGATTTAACGTTTATTGGCGGTTTGCCGAATTATCGTTACACACGCAACTATTGAATCAAACATTTGAAAAAAAAAATACATTTTTTATACACGCCATTTAGAAACATGTAGTTTGCATTTAATCGATGTTTTATTTTGTATAACGAATTCAGTCGTATACGACTTAAATATTGAATGTGATGAGAAACGAAAGCAGCCAAATAAAATCTATATGAATTCTAATTAACTCAAATATGAATTTCATAATTATTATGTCTGTAATAAAGCTATTCATGCAGAGCAATAATAAAATTTTACGAAATGTTTTCTTTGAATTATATATTTTTAACGAAAAAAAAAAACAAATATTCATTCAGGCTTTTACTCTCTGGCATTTTGTAATCATTGCGGGTTTCTTTTTTCAAAATAAAATTCCTTGAATTTTTAATTTTTAATCATTTTTATTTTTTGCAAAAAAAAAAAAAAATTAGGCTCAAGAACGATTATCTGAATCGTCGCGGAAATTGGATTTGCTGCGTTATGCGCTGGAAATGCGACGTCAAGATTTCCCACCAGATTCAACCGTTGGTCAGCAATTGAAACGTGAATTGCAAAATGTTCAGGCTTCAAGTCCAGTTCCGGTTGCATATACATCGTTGCAACCATTTCGGGTTGGTATTGAGGGCAAGCAATTTCCAAGCGTGTCAACAATGGGCCGTTGTGCATCAATCACCGGCAAACTGGAAGTAAGACTGATGGGTTGTCAAGACCTGTTGGAAGAAGTACCCGGACGATCCCGTCGCGATAAAGACAACAGTTCGAGTCCCGGCGACTTACGTAGCTTTGTAAAAGGTGTAACCAGTCGTAGTTCATCGAAAAGTTACAGTGTTAAAGATGAAACATCATCCGAAATAATGGCCGTCATAAAATTGGATAATATAACAGTGGCACAAACATCATG
Organism: Contarinia nasturtii; assembly: GCF_009176525.2. Classification (NCBI taxonomy): domain Eukaryota; kingdom Metazoa; phylum Arthropoda; class Insecta; order Diptera; family Cecidomyiidae; genus Contarinia; species Contarinia nasturtii. Next base: position 10,477 of record NW_022202634.1, on the reverse strand, counting down.
GAAACCATGTTCACAACAGGCTTGGGATCAGCGTTTTTCCATCGACTTGGATCGATCACGTGAATTGGAAATTGGCATCTATTGGCGTGATTGGCGTTCATTGTGCGCCGTAAAATTTTTGCGACTCGAAGAATTCATCGATGACATTCGACATGGTATGGCATTGCAGCTTGAACCAAAAGGCCTTTTATTTGCCGAAATTAAATTCTTGAATCCAATGATCTCACGAAAACCAAAATTACAACGGCAACGCATGATTTTCAACAAGACACAAGTGAAAAATATGCCACGCGCAAAACAAATGAATATTAATGTGGCTACATGGGGTCGACTCTTAAAACGGAACACACCATCGATACAAAGTCAACCAAGAGGCAATGAGTCCCAATCAGCTGTTAGTTCGGCATCAACACCAACTGAAATGCCACCATCAACAATTCAACCATTACAATTAGTTTTCGAGACATCACCAGAAGATATGGAGCCAGTGTTCACGGTCGGTGAAGATCCTGATATAAATATTGCTGGTTTAAGTGGTGCAAGACCATTGGGTAAGTCATTTTTTTAAAACTCCAATTCAAGTTTGCAGTTGATTTTTTTAAAATAAACATTATGATTTCGTGACGTTACGTAAAATATTCAATAATATTTATGTATGTGTATTTGACAGGTATGCATGGCGTAACCGCTCTACCACCAGACAGTCCTCAAGTAGCACCACCACAACTACCACAACACAAACCAAGTCCAAATAACAATGTTTTACCACCGAAACCAGCACATTTAGCAGCACAGGCGGCAGCAGCTAGTAGTTTTAGACAAAAGAAACCTCCGATGCCTTCACCTCCACTCTCATCGCCACCAACATCAAAAGTCGATCAAGAGGTTAGATATAACGTACACGAATTTAAATGCACACGCCGTCAAAAAACAAGTGCACAACAAATAAAATTTTTTCATTCCCCCTTTTTATACAATCCCCAGTCCATTTTGTCCTTAAAAAATACCTTCAATTTACTGCAAACTGTTTAAGGGTTTTGTTTATTTTTTAAATATATGGTTTTGGCACTTTAGTTAGGGTTTATACCACAACAAAAAAACACACATACACACACACACACAATACATTACACTCGAAAAAATGTTCACTACATTAAAGGTGTTTCAAGGTATTTTTTTTTTCTCTAATTAATCTGTGATGTTTTGGTTTATTTAAAAAAACACAACATGTTTTCAATACCTAAATATAGAGCCTGAGTACTAATCAAAATAGTATATCGATTTAGATGTTAGAAAATACATTCATCCTAGCTTGAAGTGCATCAATTTTTCTGATTTCTCACATTAGACGAAATAGATGGAATCATTTCTTTTTCTTTTTTTTTCCTCCCATTTGTAATGCCATTAAATTTCAAATTTCATCAATATTTCATTCGTCTTTGTGATTTTGAACTCGATGCTGTTCGTACTATGTGTATAAAAAAACAACAACAAAAAATGATTAATTCACGAAAATTTCGCCATGAAAAAACGGTCACACTCACTCACTTATCTCTCTCTATGTATAAATATATAATCCACGATACAGCGCGCTCAACAAACGATAATACCAACAACACCACCGATTCCGCAGCAACGACCTCAAATCGTATTCTCTTCTGAAGTGTATCATCGTCCAGTGTTATCGTTGCCACCGGTTGTTCTAATGGGAGGAGATAATAGTCAATGCTATACCAGCAGTCATAATCGTAACTCGTGTGGCCCATTGCATATATCAATGCCAAGTCCAATTGTTGAAATGCCTCCATCGCCAGCTCCTAATACATTGATGTATGTCGAATTTCCGGACGATGAAGTCGATGATGTTAAAATTATAGACGTGCATAATATCGTCGAGGTCAGAACCGATTTTCATAATTTCTTTCTTTTGCTTTTTTCGTTTTTTTATTCTCTGTTTATGTTTTGCCGCTTTTTTTTCGTTTTTAATTAATTTATTTTTTTTTTCAAATTCAGATTAGAATTATTGTACGATTTTTTTATATGCACTATTTAGTTTTGTTTGTTTAGCTTATTATTACTTATGTTTTGAATATTCTTTAGCTCTTTTTTTTAATTTTTCGTTATTCGTTTCCAAGTTGACTACCGCTTTCTCTCTCTCTTTATGATTTGCTTTTATATTTATGTTGAGTTTATTAGTAATAAAATCCAAACAAATGTTCACATCACTTCAATCACTCTTCGCCATAGCATATTTTGCTCTGCATTTGGTTTGTTCATGCTTCCAAGACATAGAAGCGTTATCGTGATTTTCTGGAAATTTACTTTATTTATTTAATTTTATTCAAAGAATCGTCCAAATCATCGAATCAGATCTTTTATAGGTCATCGCTGATAACAAAATCAATCGATACTCCTTCTGTGCATGTGCTTTTACTTCTTTTTTAAACTAATACTTCATTCAATTTCAACGGTCCAAAACAACCAAATAACAGTGTTTAGAAAATTCCCCCAAACAACTAATCCTTAAAAATGATGGGATATATATTTAGAATTGTACTGTGCTGATGAAATAAAAATATAGTTTTCTATCACTTTTTTTTTGTCTAATGGTGTGGAGTATTTTTAATGGTGATGGGAATACAAGCAAAATTAATTAAGCGAAGGACTTTTATTGTGATGAAAAAAAAAGAATTCTTTTAACCATCCACTTGAGACAATTTTAATATATGAAATATAATCCAAATCTTCAAAGTATTTGAGTAGGCACACTTGAGTCCGCCAATTTGACTGATTCTATAGTTTAGGATAAAAACTCAGAACAAATGGTGGCTATCAAAACAAGTAACATCCGTTTTTCATCAAAATTGGAAGTTTTCAAACATAGGATAATGTTACATTGAAATAACTTATTTTTTGCACACCAACACATGCGAAACAATTTATATTTATATTAGAGAAGATGGTTAAAAGGTTTCTAAAATATAAGTACACCAAACAGAATGAAGCATTAAGAGTTCTTTGTTCTTTCGCTGTGAAATTGCTTAAATTGAAATTCTCTGTAGAGCAGAAAGAAAAAACACAAATACTTTCACATTCAATAAAGAAGTAAGTATTCAGAATGCTTACTACATTGACTGAATATGAAATTTCAACAATTTTAAGCAATCAATTATATGATATATCAAAATGTACGATTTATTACAGATTTACGTTTGTATTTTTGATTTTTTTTACATTTTCGTATTTCGTCAAGTGTGCCTTTGAAATTATCAAAGTGATGATAAAAAGCATAATTATAAAATAATGGTTGATTTTATTTTTATTTGGTTGTTTTCTCTCGTATAGATCGTTCAAACGTTCGACAATTTGAACTTAAATAATAATGCTCAGTATGTGTCGCCTCCAATAGTACAGCAACCACAAACACCACAATATACTACGCAACAACAGTTGTACCCACAATTGCCAAGTACCGTCGATATTCCAGCGACAATTCCAAGCCAAGTGGCTGCCACACAAAATCGACGTCCCCAAGTCGCTCGTAATCTACAATACAAAGACAATGCATTCGAAACACAACAACAACGCCAACAGCCAACCGTACAACAAAGTGGCTTTACCATTGACCAATTTCGATTGCTTAGTGTTTTGGGCCGAGGTCATTTCGGCAAAGTTATTTTGTCACAATACAAAAAAACTGGTAAGAATGAGTGAATCCGATTGTCTGATTCTACCATAATAATTAAAATTTTGGATACAAGCGATTCATTAAAAAAAAAAAATTGATTGTGTTTCAGGCGAATACTTTGCAATTAAAGCACTTAAAAAGGGCGATATTATTGTACGGGACGAAGTTGAGTCGTTGCTGAGCGAAAAACGAATTTTCGAAGTTGCCAACACAATGCGTCATCCATTTTTAGTCAATTTATTTGCATGCTTCCAAACAGAGGTAATTTCACCATACACCTTAACTTCAACTAAATGTTTTATAAATTTGATATACCCACACACACTCTTTTACACATAAAATGCATTCGTTTTCTCTTTCAATCGAAAATGGAATTACCTCAAACAGCAACACGTGTGTTTCGTCATGGAGTATGCGGCCGGTGGCGATTTAATGATGCACATCCATACCGATGTATTTAATGAACCTCGTGCAGTATTTTATGCAGCATGCGTTGTGCTTGGTCTTCAATATTTGCACGAAAGTCGAATTATCTACCGTGATTTGAAGCTTGATAATTTGCTATTAGATACTGAGGGATATGTTAAAATTGCCGATTTTGGTTTGTGCAAAGAGGGAATGGGCTATGGCGATCGAACTGGCACATTCTGTGGTACACCCGAATTTTTGGCACCAGAAGGTTTGTTGAATAAAATGATACGATTGTCATATTTTTTTATTTTATTATATATTCGTCAATTTTGCAGTGCTTACCGAAACATCCTATACACGAGCTGTCGATTGGTGGGGTCTTGGCGTACTCATTTTTGAAATGCTTGTCGGAGAGGTATTTATTTCGATAGCTTTAATTTGTTTTGATTTTGATACAAACAATGTTTGTTTGTTGTTGACAGAAACGAGATACATTTGTGTCCGTAAACATAAATATGGCAATACAAAAACGAAATCTGAAGAACGTTACATAATTTTTTTTTACATAGTACAACTCCATACAAAAAAAAAATTATGTAACGTTCTTCAGATTCCGTATTTGTATTGCCATATTTATTCTTACGGACACAATTTTATATGAAATGTTTCTTTTAAAATTTCAGTCACCATTCCCTGGAGACGATGAAGAAGAAGTCTTCGATTCAATTGTTAATGATGAAGTTCGATATCCACGATTTTTGTCATTAGAAGCCATTGCTATAATGCGTCGAGTTAGTAGTTACATTTTATCTATTGAATATATTTCGTTTAATTTAAAAATTAAAAAATATAAATGTGAACGTTGTGATTGTTTTGTGTGTGTTTAGTTACTCCGTAAGAATCCAGAGCGAAGACTTGGCTCATCTGAACGCGATGCTGAAGATGTAAAGAAACAAGCATTCTTTAGGCACATTCTATGGGACGATTTACTATTGAGAAAAGTTAAACCGCCATTCGTGCCAACAATTGTAATTAATCAACTACACATCAAAATACGAATGAAAAACATTTATCGAAATAATTTCATTTGTTGTTTTTTTTTTCTTTTGTCTCACAGCGACACATGGAAGATGTTTCAAACTTTGATGAAGAGTTTACATCGGAGAAACCGCAATTAACGCCGCCAAAAGAGCCACGTCATATGACCGATGAAGAGTAAATACTATTAGTATATTTAAAACTTATTTGAAACTTATGAATACTAGAGTAAATTACTATTCCATTCATTCGATTATTTTTCCATTACATCCATTTCAAAAAATCACAATATCAAAATCTATTTAGTATGTAAGAAAGTAGTAAGGGTTTGATCACACATACACACATAAATTAAAAACAATTTGCAAAAATTGAGATTTGGTAGTAGTTATTTCACAACAGAACGCGATTCCTAACACTACTACCAAATCTCAAATTAAAGCAATGTTGTTGCAAATGTGTGACGATTACTTTGCTTTTAAACTATACATATTTGATTTTCATTATATTACTTCCATTACATATTGATTAATTTCCATTACTTCCATTCTTTTCTTTGTGATTAACCCCAGGCAGGGATACTTCAAAGAGTTCACTTATACGGCAGATTGGTGTTAGCAATGTTTAATTTCCTTGAAGAGGCAAAATAATGGCAACACGAATTCTTTACGAAATTTGACTTGGTTCAACAATACATATTCAAGAAAATTGATTATATAGTTAAAAATTAGTATTTATTTATTTTTTAATATATATATATATGCAAAATAAAAAGCGCTCAGAATGAATGTTTCAACAAATAAATAAGCAAAATAGACAATCGTTGTACGGTTGCAATCAGTTGTCAATTACAAATTGATATTCGGACTGACAAACGACTGATTAACGATGGTGGAATTTAAAATCGATTGAGAGAATAATGTGGGAGGTCGACAGAGAAATATATTCATACACGTTCGTTTGGAGAAAATGGCTTAGTAAGAGCCGGCGGCAATGCAGAGATCAAAATCCACAAATACATAGGCAGCAAATAAAATAAGAGCAGCTAATAATGATAGATTTTAGTACTATAATCTTAAATGCGAAATGGAATTGATGCGGAACAATTATTGTGAATGCAAAAGAATACGAAGAGATACATATTTTTTATTGAAATATACCAATCAAACAAAATTAGTGCCCGAACACATAGAATGTTTTGTGATTATTTTTTATGTGTTTTTTTTCTCGTTATGTGCCTGAAGCAGCGGAAGAGCACACAACATCGCATCATTTTGTCATTCATGTTATTTGATAATTCAATTGTAAAAAAAAAATATATTTATATTAACAGAGAAGAGAAAACAACAACAACATAGAAAATTAACTAAGAGATATTAGATTCATGATATAAGATTTCATAAATGTTACAATGTGTCTTTTTTTTGGAAATGGAAAATATTGAATTGATCATCAACAAACAAAACACAATACGTTTTTTGCTGATTTTGTTTCTCAAACACAATTGTAACACGTTCGCTACTCATTAGAAAATTTGAATTACTTAAGAAACAACAAAATAATTATATACAAATGCGTGCTAGATTTTGTAGACAGTAAATTTGTCAAAAACATTTATTTAAAAAAAAAGATTACACATTTTTTTGCTCTAGTAAATTTGGTTAGATTTAAATGAAAAAAAGGAAACAAGTAAACAAATAAACAAATAGAAAATAAGAGTATTTTTTCGCCCAATTTATTCTTAGAAAATTTACACCAAGATATCGGTATGCAGAGAAACACTAAATAGTAAGCTTCCTAGAAATTTCTTATCACCGACGCAAAAATTTAACAACATTTTGATATTATTTTATTTTCCAAAAAAATTTGGAAACTGTTCAATTCTATTGAATGAAAAGGCCAATCTTCATTTCTTTCTTTTAAACAAAATAAAAAATACACTGTCTTCTCGATATTTAAGTTGTTGGTCATAATATAAATCTTCCACGGTTTCAAATTGAACGAGATTTATATAGAATTATTACAGTGTATTTAACACATTAAATAAAAGAAAAACCACACTGAATCAAATGAAATAATGTGTCTATGATTATTTTTTCTGTTAAGTAATTTAAATTTTAATTAATTGAATATATTTTACTTCGAGAAATTTAAAAACAATGTTATCATTAGACTAAAGTTTAATTAAAAAAATAATAATAATAATAAAAATTAAATTTAAATCAATTGCAATGCATTTTCAATATTTTACAGTTCATTTCTTGCTCGTTGCTTTTTATTTTTCATTGTATCCAAACTGCTTAGTCCAAGTATAAGTTTGTAGAAGGCAATTGTTGTACTTGAGTCAACAATTGCCAAACTGACTGGCACGTTTTCAGGATCATTGATCTCGTGAGCGTGCGCTTGAATTAATTCCTTTTGAATAGGTTCCGTCAATGTTAAATCTAATGTTTTACTCGATGGTATGGCCAAATAGAAACTTTCTATCGCATCGCCACTTTCATTACTCACAGTCATATATATCTTGTCAATTACGACGTTATAATAGTATTTCACATTTAATTTTCGTCGCACTGCTCGAAATAATGTCAAAAATAAAACAAGTTTTATGTGAGAATAAAGAACACCATATTCAAATGATATATGGTCAAAAAAAAGAATAACAGAAGGCGACATTACCTTCACATAATTCAATATAAAGTTGACAAGAGGCCGTTGTTTGTGCTTCATCCGTGCAACCGAGTGAGCGAAATTCTCTTTGCTGAAATGTATATATGTTTATTGAAAAAAATAAAACTTCCGATTTTCATAATTTGTTACACAGACCACCAGGTTTCAAATTCAACTCACCAGACTCCGGTAATTCATTTCCATCAAACAGTGTTTGTTTTTATTTGTCTCAAGCTCACATGTCTACAAAATCACACATGACATTTCTTGAAATGTCATAATTGCACGCTTGAAAACGAAATGGGTGCGTTTAATGCATATAAATATATAAATTATTGGAATGAAATGTATTCATAGAAAATATTTGAAAAATGAAAATCGAAAAGATTTTTTGGGCCCATTTTTTTTATTCGAATACTTTTTTTAAGACACAAAGACATAATAACAATCATTTTGAACAAAATATAGAATTTGAATTTTGATTTGGAAACATTTGAATCTTATGTGAAGATGTGAAAACACAAAAGACTCAAATATTTGCAAATCGAATGAAGAAGTCTGTCGTCGATTTAAGTCTGACCAATAAAATTTCGTTTTGAAATTGGAGTCGATCAACAGTTCCAATTTCAGATGGAATATTTTATTTGCTAACACAGACTTAAAGCGAGAAGAGACTCACGTGATTTTTTTAAGGGAAAAATTGCAATGAGTTTCGAAATATAATTGATATCCAAACAAAATAAAGTTAGAAAAAATAGCTAATATTGGAAATGCTTTTTAAAATGTGTAAATCGAATTGAAAAACGGTCAAAATGGGCCCTATCCATACGTTTACAAAAATGAAAAAGCCCATTCGAAGCGTTAATAGTTTACAATGTCGATTGTCAACGACCAGAAAAAAATCTTCGTTCAATTTATTTCGCACACATGACAAAACAAAGTGAAGAAAAGTTTTATACGTCCAAAAAAGCATTTCCAAATCGGGTATTTTACAATTGAGACATAAACATATATATATATTAATTGAGCTTAAAACACTGGCATCGAATTGGTTGCTTTGTGTGCTGTACCTGTTAGCTAAACAATTAATCGCTTTGTACTTGAACTAAGCCACTTTCTTTTTGTGTCCGAAGTGTGCATTAAAAATTTAATTAATAACCATGGAAGACAATTTAAAATAGACGAAAATATTTGAAGTTTTAACTCATATCTAAATAAAATCAGTATTTGTGTTGTGTATGTATGTGTCATTTTTATAGCCATCTCCTTGCGATTGAATCAAAAGCGTAAACGTGCTTTGATTTCCTTTAAGATACGCTGACGCCCAATGCGATTCCACAACAAATGTGGTTTATCAGAGCCAGACATATATTTTGGGCTTGGCTGGTAACATTCGAACCATACCTTTCCAGTTTTCGGGCATAGCATGCAGTGTTTGATGTCGATGACTTGGTGTTTGTTTGCAAATTTTGTGAGTAAAAATCGATTGAAATCATGCCATTTGTTTACATCGTCCTCAATGTGCATTCGATTTGCGATTGGAGCCAATGTTGTTATAACGATTTGAATGTTACGATGATAGCACATTTTCACCAAATTCATGTAATCTTGACACATATCAGATAAATCACGGCCGTGCAAAATGTCAACCGTTCCGAGATTAACAATAATTTTCATGTTATCCGTGTGTGGGTATCGTTTGATGCGTTCAGTTGCATCGCGTATACGCTGACCAGAAATGCATAAACCGCTTCGATGTATTTGTTTGCCTTTAGAGAGAATGAGAAAATCGTTGGAAAAAGAAGAATAAATAAAATCTTGATCAATGCACAATATATATTCAATTAGTGTCATCGCAATAATGCTGTATCGTTGCTTACGGTTAGTGAAACTGCATCCCAAATCGATTTTTGCCATTTCCATGAACAAATCATCACCAATCAAATCGTAACCAAACAACGATGCACTTGTCTTTTGGTCGTAACCAGACGAACTACCGCTGCCACAGCTATCATTGTTTGACGAACCGAAACTGTGACCACCGCCATTCATACGCTGTCGTTGATTATGTGAACCGTATTTTTGTCTGTGAATTACGAAATCAACATCGAGCATGTGGGAATTGATAAGAGCAACAATTGATTGGTCAATTTTCAAAACAATTGATCGTAAAATACACAAATAAATCGATAGGAGGGTATCCAGAAACAAAACGATTAATAAAAAAAGTCAACTAACTGTTTTCCATTGCGTGGTTCGTAGTTTCCATTGATATCGCCATTGCATGCGTTATGGTTACGGCCGACCTTACCCTTGTTGTTGTTGTTGTTGTTGTTGTTCCGAGCATTACGAAAACCGTTGTTGTATTGATTGCACGTGTTTGGAGGGTTACCATGTGGATTGGTTGATAAATCAAAATCTTGCTTCGGTTGATTGTTTGAACGATAAATTTGACCACTATGTTCGGCATTCAATGTTTTTCCACGTACATACCATAGTGTTTCATTTTTTTCATTAACAATCGATAGAATACCACCAATTTGATCCAAGTACTGAATCGCCGGATTTTCGCCTCTCCTTAACAACGACCAATGCTCGCCGGTACATTCATAGTACACATCTATATATATATATATATATATATGTATATCCAGTTTGGAATTATTCGTT
>NW_022202633.1:0-16884 GCF_009176525.2 Contarinia nasturtii | reverse complement strand
GAGAGAGAGAGAGAGAGAGAGAGAGAGAGAGAGAGAGAGAGAGAGAGCGATGGTGATTTTACACAGAAGACGATTTAATCGCTTAATGCGTCACGCATAAATATAAATGCAATGAAATGTCGTAATGTGGTAATAAGTGAAATTGAAAGGCAATTCAAAAACTGAATGCCGCTCTCGCAAAGCATTAACTCACCTTCGATTATTTATGTGTATTGAGTTTTCATGCGCTGAGACTTAAACAATTTCAATTCGTCTTGAAATATGTAATCATGAAGAAAAGTGTTCATTACACTTGTAAAAATTGGCCGTAAGCTATTTAGCCTCAATAATAATTCATCCTATCATAAAAGCATATTCACACAAAGCACACATTCGCGTCGGTAAATCAATTAACTGTAATTGGCAATTGAAAGGTAAAGAGAAAAATTGAACGAAAAAAAACTATACACGAGGGAGAGAAAATGTCATGCTCTGATGATTGTTTCTTTTCAAAATTCAAAGGGCTTTTAATCTATGAAATCAATTTTTTTCCATAAACCAATGGGTTTTCACAATCTTCAATAATTTTATTTTATTTTTCATTTTTTCTTTTTGCAATAGAAGCTCTAGAAAGGAAAGATGACACACCAAATGATAAGCTGCTGATATCATTGGAAAAGCAATTGAATATTGAAATGAAGGTAAAAAATGGCGCCGAGAATATGATCCAATCAATAAGCGGTGCGCATCATGGACGTGATAAAAAATTATTAGCAGAAGCTCAACAGATGTTAGCCGATTCAAAAGCAAAAATAGAATTTTTGAAGTTACGGATATTAAAAGTACGTCGCAACGGTCAATCCAGCAAAGTAAGTATGCGATAGTCGAAACATTTCAACAAAAAAAAAAAACAATTTAAATACCGAGAGGAATTGCATGAAAATTGTTTCCATTTTGCTTGAATCACTGACTAAATTTAGAAATGATCAACAATGGAAGAGAAAAAGATAAATAGCATCTAATCATAAAAATTGCGTCACAAACGTATTAAACTAACATTTTTTTTGTTTTCCTCGCTTCGGCAATTTTCTCCCTTTTTCTCTCTCTCCTTCTCTATTTTCTTTTAAATAGGTAACTGATGAAAACGGTGATAGTAGTGGTCGCGAGTTGGAAACATCACTTGAGGAGCGTATAGAGGAGCTTTTACATCGTTTACGAATCGAAGCAGCTGTTGTCGCTGGTGCCAAAAATGTGATACGTATCCTACAAAATAATAAAGTACCCGACAAAAAAGCACTTCAGGAGGTCAGTGATATACTTCTATATTTGTTTTGTTGAATTTTTGTTACTTTTGATCAGTTTTTCCGCAAAGCACTCCTCTTTATTATGACCAAAATGATAGTGAGAAGATCCTGTCTCTTTACGTATAGATATATAAACGTGTAAAATATCAATATTTTCGGAAATATGATTCAACGATTATGACGACGATTCAATCAGTATATGTGTGCCGTGACGCAAAGAATATGTGATGGTGCTTATGGTCACACATGTATATTCCACTAAAAAAATATGCTTTGAAATTCGATGAAAATTATTTATATGCAATGACCATGCGCCATTTTGGTTTCCATTACATGTTTTCTTTCGATTTCGATGAAAATCTAGTTTAATGTGTGAGAAGAAACAAGAAACAAAAAAGGTGCGATGACTTTTTGCTATTTTTAAAGTTGATCATTCGAAGGCCGAAACTAAACAGATAAATAAGAGACAACCTCGATGTCGTGAAGGAATTCATAGCTATCTGTAAAGGTGGACATGCGAGGAATTTATCCGAATAATGACCAACGTCAACGGCATTTAAATCACCAGAGAATCAACACACTAATCTGATGACATGATCCAAATATTAAAACTGGTGTCAATTGAACGAACGTTTCTATTCTTTGGTGAAAAATTATGATTTTTTACGGAATATTCAAAATTTTCATTATTATTTTTTTCTAAATCATTGTTTGAAGTGAGAAAAGAAAAACACAAAATTTGCAAATGTCTTTTTCGTGTATCTCGGTTCGTTGATGAAAAAAAAAAAAACTAGCAACAGTTTCTCGCCCGACACTACATGAATGAAATGAATAACAAGAATTTTATGCATCATTGCATCGGTTTCGATTTCTGTGGGCTTTCGTTCACATTCAATAGGTAACATGTAAGATGTTGTGCTGATCACGTATACACTGATCATCAATGCATCACTGGTTGTAGCAAAGCATTGTGCCTTGTTCGCTGTCAATTCCGAGAGCGAAGAAGGAGAAAAACAAACCGTATATCTAATGTAGTGTATTCGTAGCCGAAAGGTATTTTCAAAGAGAGTTCTATTAATAAATCACACATTTTGTAAATAAATTCGCATATGGTTGATTGCGCATTGAGTTACCGAATGATCGCGCGTTTTAGTGCGTATGCAAAAAGGTGTGCGCATGTCTCTCATTTGCAACGGAGCATACCAATATTGAAAACAATTCTCGCAGACAAATAAAATCGAGCTCTCTCTCTCTCACACACACACACACACACACACACACACACACACACAACGCAAATAGATAAACATGTATATAGTGTTGGAAGTTGCAACACAGCACAGCACGAATATGAAATTTCCGAAATCGAAAAGCCGAACACGAGACATTTGGGAAGATGAGAAACGAGAATGTGAAGAAAAAAGAAACACAAGACAGAGAAAAAACGCAATGCCAAATACGCGACGATTTTTCTTTGGCGATGCTTGACGTGGAAAACGCCATACATTTTGAACAAAAATTCATGTTTCATTTCGCTTCTGCGTCGAATTTTCGGATCAGTCGAATAATATTGAGTCCGTGCGCCTGTCGCATGCAAAGGAAACGGAACGCCAATTTAATTCATTGAGATAATACATTCGAATGCAATTTTTCCGTTGTTTTCGTAGATAAACATTCAAGTTTTGTTGTAGATGAACATTTTACAAATAGTAGCCAGTTGGATTCGTGTGCATGCAAGTCACATTTTCTCAACATGTGATCGAAGTGAAAAATTTTCAAAAACTTCTTCGACTAAATCAAGTGAACAAAATAAAGAAAGACGTATCCAATGTTGATAATTTGTGTGGACCGCATTTAATATACCGAAATAGAGAATTTTATGTGAATCTAGCGAAACAAAAAAAAAAAAAAAAACAAATAAAAAAACAAAATCCAATTTCATTTCGGTGGTGACAAACATCATTAGGAATGGCAATTTTCTCTTTTTTTCGAGTTTATTATGAATCATTATAACATCGCATACGAACAAAATACGATCATAGTCGACACATCATTTGAATCAAGCAGAATTAAGTGGTGAAGCGAAATTGAAACAGAATTGAATAGAAGAAGAAAAAAAAAATGTCAAGTCCACCGAAAATAATGGCGGAATGGATAGTACGTGCCCAATTAACAATAAGTCGACCCGATAATAAAACAAATAAAAGTGATTCGAATCATGAGCAAGACTCAAACTATTCCATTGACAAACAACCAACAATCGAACGACATTTCGACAACGAAAATCCAATTAAAGTTGTTTATAAATGGTCATCAAGTGATGTGAATACAGGCGATGCATCTTCAATTGTGGAAACGGTATTGAGTGCACCAAATAATATGTCGAATTTATCGAGCAAAGACAGTGGAAGTTTTCGTTCAACTGGTGGTGTCACATCGTCCGATTCCGGAATTGGGACAACATCAACGGCCGGCGGTGGATCAAATCAAATTGATACGTCAAAATATCGAAGCACTTGCAACATCATTTTGACAGCCAGCACAAATGTTATTCCCGAAGTAAATGAATTTGCTGAAACCTTTCCCACGACATATTACACATTGTTTCCAGACAACGAGGTGAGAGTGCACAATATATATGTACCTATGCCTTGAACACGGTGCCATTATAGCAAAATGTCCTCTTTTTATTGGTTCTCATTGTAGCAACATTCGGTTCAGAGTAATTTATCAAAACAAAACATTCTATCGGTAAGGGACGCTTTCTCGCAAACGAGTGATGGCGACATGAAAACATATATGACAAATAATTCATATCGTTCAGATGAAACTCTTAAACCGCTGCATCCACACACGAAACATAGCAGAGAGAGAAATTATAATAGGGTAAACCATTGAATGACCATCAGCAATGACTGCGAGATTTAAGTAATGTTCTAAATTTTTTTCGTAGACTTCTCCATCTAGCAGTAATTTCGTTACACCACCGGCACTTTCGCCATCATCTTCATCTGCAACAAAACCACTAGCCAAAAAACCATCACGAACAGTGCACATTGATGTATATTGTACAGGATCTGACGTTGAAGACAGTTGTTCAAATTCAAGTTGTTCCGATTCAGTTGATGAACCAAATGTTGCTGAATTGGAATCAAATTCAACACCACAAACCGTATTCGATTCAAATCAAATGAAACTTCATCACACACGCATAAATGATGATCAAACTTTACCGCGACGAGTCGTTGAAACAAATCAACATGAATGTTTACAAGGCGCAAGCTATAATTTACGTGATTATCTTTTAGCTCAATACGATTCACGTGATGAGGTGAATGAATCGAAGCAAATGCTGTTTGAAAAACATGTTGGCGGAATTACAGATGGTCTAAATACAAATTTTTCGAAACCAATACAACGTTTTAACAATACAAGAAATCGTTTTCACTTGCATCGTGAGCAAAGCGATGATTGTATAAGCTCGAATTATCCAAATTCGTCACATTCAACTGTTCGCGATTTAACTTGTAGTAGCATATCAAGTATGTTGGCTGCTTCAAGTTCCGCCGTACCAGATGATCTTGAATCTTCGTGGAAAGAAACCGATATGGATAATAGTACGAAAGGTTCGAGTATTTGTCCATCGGATAGTTTTGACTATGAGAATCGAGTTGATCGTTGGCGCATTCGACAAATGGACGATGCATGGAAGGATAAGGAAAAACGTTGGAAAATGTTTAGCTCATCCATTATGCATGATTCGATTGAAGAAAAAGAAACACCGGACGATTCGATCCGTGATTATGTTGATAATGGTAATATATATGCACAATCACAACCAACGGATGCGGTATTTGTTGATACCGAGTCAAGCCCAAAACCAAGGCCAATGTTTGGTCGCGGTAAGAGCATGGAACTACCAATAAAACATATGAAAGAACGAATTGGAATATCGGCCACATTTTGGAATAGAAACGATGGAAAACGAAAATCACCGCCCATTTTGATTCCAGGCTACACACGCGAACATTTATTAAGAGCGCAAAAATTCGGTTCGGTTATTGAAACCATTCGAAAGCCTGGTCATCATGTTGGTCCTGCAAAAAATCCCGATTGTCAATGTGAATATTGCCGTAGATGGTTTGCCGAACGACGCGATCATTTCCGTGAACGAGCATCATCGCTAGATTTAACGTTTATTGGCGGTTTGCCGAATTATCGTTACACACGCAACTATTGAATCAAACATTTGAAAAAAAAAATACATTTTTTATACACGCCATTTAGAAACATGTAGTTTGCATTTAATCGATGTTTTATTTTGTATAACGAATTCAGTCGTATACGACTTAAATATTGAATGTGATGAGAAACGAAAGCAGCCAAATAAAATCTATATGAATTCTAATTAACTCAAATATGAATTTCATAATTATTATGTCTGTAATAAAGCTATTCATGCAGAGCAATAATAAAATTTTACGAAATGTTTTCTTTGAATTATATATTTTTAACGAAAAAAAAAAACAAATATTCATTCAGGCTTTTACTCTCTGGCATTTTGTAATCATTGCGGGTTTCTTTTTTCAAAATAAAATTCCTTGAATTTTTAATTTTTAATCATTTTTATTTTTTGCAAAAAAAAAAAACAATTAGGCTCAAGAACGATTATCTGAATCGTCGCGGAAATTGGATTTGCTGCGTTATGCGCTGGAAATGCGACGTCAAGATTTCCCACCAGATTCAACCGTTGGTCAGCAATTGAAACGTGAATTGCAAAATGTTCAGGCTTCAAGTCCAGTTCCGGTTGCATATACATCGTTGCAACCATTTCGGGTTGGTATTGAGGGCAAGCAATTTCCAAGCGTGTCAACAATGGGCCGTTGTGCATCAATCACCGGCAAACTGGAAGTAAGACTGATGGGTTGTCAAGACCTGTTGGAAGAAGTACCCGGACGATCCCGTCGCGATAAAGACAACAGTTCGAGTCCCGGCGACTTACGTAGCTTTGTAAAAGGTGTAACCAGTCGTAGTTCATCGAAAAGTTACAGTGTTAAAGATGAAACATCATCCGAAATAATGGCCGTCATAAAATTGGATAATATAACAGTGGCACAAACATCATGGAAACCATGTTCACAACAGGCTTGGGATCAGCGTTTTTCCATCGACTTGGATCGATCACGTGAATTGGAAATTGGCATCTATTGGCGTGATTGGCGTTCATTGTGCGCCGTAAAATTTTTGCGACTCGAAGAATTCATCGATGACATTCGACATGGTATGGCATTGCAGCTTGAACCAAAAGGCCTTTTATTTGCCGAAATTAAATTCTTGAATCCAATGATCTCACGAAAACCAAAATTACAACGGCAACGCATGATTTTCAACAAGACACAAGTGAAAAATATGCCACGCGCAAAACAAATGAATATTAATGTGGCTACATGGGGTCGACTCTTAAAACGGAACACACCATCGATACAAAGTCAACCAAGAGGCAATGAGTCCCAATCAGCTGTTAGTTCGGCATCAACACCAACTGAAATGCCACCATCAACAATTCAACCATTACAATTAGTTTTCGAGACATCACCAGAAGATATGGAGCCAGTGTTCACGGTCGGTGAAGATCCTGATATAAATATTGCTGGTTTAAGTGGTGCAAGACCATTGGGTAAGTCATTTTTTTAAAACTCCAATTCAAGTTTGCAGTTGATTTTTTTAAAATAAACATTATGATTTCGTGACGTTACGTAAAATATTCAATAATATTTATGTATGTGTATTTGACAGGTATGCATGGCGTAACCGCTCTACCACCAGACAGTCCTCAAGTAGCACCACCACAACTACCACAACACAAACCAAGTCCAAATAACAATGTTTTACCACCGAAACCAGCACATTTAGCAGCACAGGCGGCAGCAGCTAGTAGTTTTAGACAAAAGAAACCTCCGATGCCTTCACCTCCACTCTCATCGCCACCAACATCAAAAGTCGATCAAGAGGTTAGATATAACGTACACGAATTTAAATGCACACGCCGTCAAAAAACAAGTGCACAACAAATAAAATTTTTTCATTCCCCCTTTTTATACAATCCCCAGTCCATTTTGTCCTTAAAAAATACCTTCAATTTACTGCAAACTGTTTAAGGGTTTTGTTTATTTTTTAAATATATGGTTTTGGCACTTTAGTTAGGGTTTATACCACAACAAAAAAACACACATACACACACACACACAATACATTACACTCGAAAAAATGTTCACTACATTAAAGGTGTTTCAAGGTATTTTTTTTTTCTCTAATTAATCTGTGATGTTTTGGTTTATTTAAAAAAACACAACATGTTTTCAATACCTAAATATAGAGCCTGAGTACTAATCAAAATAGTATATCGATTTAGATGTTAGAAAATACATTCATCCTAGCTTGAAGTGCATCAATTTTTCTGATTTCTCACATTAGACGAAATAGATGGAATCATTTCTTTTTCTTTTTTTTTCCTCCCATTTGTAATGCCATTAAATTTCAAATTTCATCAATATTTCATTCGTCTTTGTGATTTTGAACTCGATGCTGTTCGTACTATGTGTATAAAAAAACAACAACAAAAAAATGATTAATTCACGAAAATTTCGCCATGAAAAAACGGTCACACTCACTCACTTATCTCTCTCTATGTATAAATATATAATCCACGATACAGCGCGCTCAACAAACGATAATACCAACAACACCACCGATTCCGCAGCAACGACCTCAAATCGTATTCTCTTCTGAAGTGTATCATCGTCCAGTGTTATCGTTGCCACCGGTTGTTCTAATGGGAGGAGATAATAGTCAATGCTATACCAGCAGTCATAATCGTAACTCGTGTGGCCCATTGCATATATCAATGCCAAGTCCAATTGTTGAAATGCCTCCATCGCCAGCTCCTAATACATTGATGTATGTCGAATTTCCGGACGATGAAGTCGATGATGTTAAAATTATAGACGTGCATAATATCGT
This sequence comes from Contarinia nasturtii, assembly GCF_009176525.2. NCBI lineage: Eukaryota > Metazoa > Arthropoda > Insecta > Diptera > Cecidomyiidae > Contarinia > Contarinia nasturtii. The sequence continues at coordinate 8,581 of NW_022202633.1, read as the reverse complement.
CGAGGTCAGAACCGATTTTCATAATTTCTTTCTTTTGCTTTTTTCGTTTTTTTATTCTCTGTTTATGTTTTGCCGCTTTTTTTTCGTTTTTAATTAATTTATTTTTTTTTTCAAATTCAGATTAGAATTATTGTACGATTTTTTTATATGCACTATTTAGTTTTGTTTGTTTAGCTTATTATTACTTATGTTTTGAATATTCTTTAGCTCTTTTTTTTAATTTTTCGTTATTCGTTTCCAAGTTGACTACCGCTTTCTCTCTCTCTTTATGATTTGCTTTTATATTTATGTTGAGTTTATTAGTAATAAAATCCAAACAAATGTTCACATCACTTCAATCACTCTTCGCCATAGCATATTTTGCTCTGCATTTGGTTTGTTCATGCTTCCAAGACATAGAAGCGTTATCGTGATTTTCTGGAAATTTACTTTATTTATTTAATTTTATTCAAAGAATCGTCCAAATCATCGAATCAGATCTTTTATAGGTCATCGCTGATAACAAAATCAATCGATACTCCTTCTGTGCATGTGCTTTTACTTCTTTTTTAAACTAATACTTCATTCAATTTCAACGGTCCAAAACAACCAAATAACAGTGTTTAGAAAATTCCCCCAAACAACTAATCCTTAAAAATGATGGGATATATATTTAGAATTGTACTGTGCTGATGAAATCAAAATATAGTTTTCTATCACTTTTTTTTTGTCTAATGGTGTGGAGTATTTTTAATGGTGATGGGAATACAAGCAAAATTAATTAAGCGAAGGACTTTTATTGTGATGAAAAAAAAAGAATTCTTTTAACCATCCACTTGAGACAATTTTAATATATGAAATATAATCCAAATCTTCAAAGTATTTGAGTAGGCACACTTGAGTCCGCCAATTTGACTGATTCTATAGTTTAGGATAAAAACTCAGAACAAATGGTGGCTATCAAAACAAGTAACATCCGTTTTTCATCAAAATTGGAAGTTTTCAAACATAGGATAATGTTACATTGAAATAACTTATTTTTTGCACACCAACACATGCGAAACAATTTATATTTATATTAGAGAAGATGGTTAAAAGGTTTCTAAAATATAAGTACACCAAACAGAATGAAGCATTAAGAGTTCTTTGTTCTTTCGCTGTGAAATTGCTTAAATTGAAATTCTCTGTAGAGCAGAAAGAAAAAACACAAATACTTTCACATTCAATAAAGAAGTAAGTATTCAGAATGCTTACTACATTGACTGAATATGAAATTTCAACAATTTTAAGCAATCAATTATATGATATATCAAAATGTACGATTTATTACAGATTTACGTTTGTATTTTTGATTTTTTTTACATTTTCGTATTTCGTCAAGTGTGCCTTTGAAATTATCAAAGTGATGATAAAAAGCATAATTATAAAATAATGGTTGATTTTATTTTTATTTGGTTGTTTTCTCTCGTATAGATCGTTCAAACGTTCGACAATTTGAACTTAAATAATAATGCTCAGTATGTGTCGCCTCCAATAGTACAGCAACCACAAACACCACAATATACTACGCAACAACAGTTGTACCCACAATTGCCAAGTACCGTCGATATTCCAGCGACAATTCCAAGCCAAGTGGCTGCCACACAAAATCGACGTCCCCAAGTCGCTCGTAATCTACAATACAAAGACAATGCATTCGAAACACAACAACAACGCCAACAGCCAACCGTACAACAAAGTGGCTTTACCATTGACCAATTTCGATTGCTTAGTGTTTTGGGCCGAGGTCATTTCGGCAAAGTTATTTTGTCACAATACAAAAAAACTGGTAAGAATGAGTGAATCCGATTGTCTGATTCTACCATAATAATTAAAATTTTGGATACAAGCGATTCATTAAAAAAAAAAAATTGATTGTGTTTCAGGCGAATACTTTGCAATTAAAGCACTTAAAAAGGGCGATATTATTGTACGGGACGAAGTTGAGTCGTTGCTGAGCGAAAAACGAATTTTCGAAGTTGCCAACACAATGCGTCATCCATTTTTAGTCAATTTATTTGCATGCTTCCAAACAGAGGTAATTTCACCATACACCTTAACTTCAACTAAATGTTTTATAAATTTGATATACCCACACACACTCTTTTACACATAAAATGCATTCGTTTTCTCTTTCAATCGAAAATGGAATTACCTCAAACAGCAACACGTGTGTTTCGTCATGGAGTATGCGGCCGGTGGCGATTTAATGATGCACATCCATACCGATGTATTTAATGAACCTCGTGCAGTATTTTATGCAGCATGCGTTGTGCTTGGTCTTCAATATTTGCACGAAAGTCGAATTATCTACCGTGATTTGAAGCTTGATAATTTGCTATTAGATACTGAGGGATATGTTAAAATTGCCGATTTTGGTTTGTGCAAAGAGGGAATGGGCTATGGCGATCGAACTGGCACATTCTGTGGTACACCCGAATTTTTGGCACCAGAAGGTTTGTTGAATAAAATGATACGATTGTCATATTTTTTTATTTTATTATATATTCGTCAATTTTGCAGTGCTTACCGAAACATCCTATACACGAGCTGTCGATTGGTGGGGTCTTGGCGTACTCATTTTTGAAATGCTTGTCGGAGAGGTATTTATTTCGATAGCTTTAATTTGTTTTGATTTTGATACAAACAATGTTTGTTTGTTGTTGACAGAAACGAGATACATTTGTGTCCGTAAACATAAATATGGCAATACAAAAACGAAATCTGAAGAACGTTACATAATTTTTTTTTACATAGTACAACTCCATACAAAAAAAAAATTATGTAACGTTCTTCAGATTCCGTATTTGTATTGCCATATTTATTCTTACGGACACAATTTTATATGAAATGTTTCTTTTAAAATTTCAGTCACCATTCCCTGGAGACGATGAAGAAGAAGTCTTCGATTCAATTGTTAATGATGAAGTTCGATATCCACGATTTTTGTCATTAGAAGCCATTGCTATAATGCGTCGAGTTAGTAGTTACATTTTATCTATTGAATATATTTCGTTTAATTTAAAAATTAAAAAATATAAATGTGAACGTTGTGATTGTTTTGTGTGTGTTTAGTTACTCCGTAAGAATCCAGAGCGAAGACTTGGCTCATCTGAACGCGATGCTGAAGATGTAAAGAAACAAGCATTCTTTAGGCACATTCTATGGGACGATTTACTATTGAGAAAAGTTAAACCGCCATTCGTGCCAACAATTGTAATTAATCAACTACACATCAAAATACGAATGAAAAACATTTATCGAAATAATTTCATTTGTTGTTTTTTTTTCTTTTGTCTCACAGCGACACATGGAAGATGTTTCAAACTTTGATGAAGAGTTTACATCGGAGAAACCGCAATTAACGCCGCCAAAAGAGCCACGTCATATGACCGATGAAGAGTAAATACTATTAGTATATTTAAAACTTATTTGAAACTTATGAATACTAGAGTAAATTACTATTCCATTCATTCGATTATTTTTCCATTACATCCATTTCAAAAAATCACAATATCAAAATCTATTTAGTATGTAAGAAAGTAGTAAGGGTTTGATCACACATACACACATAAATTAAAAACAATTTGCAAAAATTGAGATTTGGTAGTAGTTATTTCACAACAGAACGCGATTCCTAACACTACTACCAAATCTCAAATTAAAGCAATGTTGTTGCAAATGTGTGACGATTACTTTGCTTTTAAACTATACATATTTGATTTTCATTATATTACTTCCATTACATATTGATTAATTTCCATTACTTCCATTCTTTTCTTTGTGATTAACCCCAGGCAGGGATACTTCAAAGAGTTCACTTATACGGCAGATTGGTGTTAGCAATGTTTAATTTCCTTGAAGAGGCAAAATAATGGCAACACGAATTCTTTACGAAATTTGACTTGGTTCAACAATACATATTCAAGAAAATTGATTATATAGTTAAAAATTAGTATTTATTTATTTTTTAATATATATATATATGCAAAATAAAAAGCGCTCAGAATGAATGTTTCAACAAATAAATAAGCAAAATAGACAATCGTTGTACGGTTGCAATCAGTTGTCAATTACAAATTGATATTCGGACTGACAAACGACTGATTAACGATGGTGGAATTTAAAATCGATTGAGAGAATAATGTGGGAGGTCGACAGAGAAATATATTCATACACGTTCGTTTGGAGAAAATGGCTTAGTAAGAGCCGGCGGCAATGCAGAGATCAAAATCCACAAATACATAGGCAGCAAATAAAATAAGAGCAGCTAATAATGATAGATTTTAGTACTATAATCTTAAATGCGAAATGGAATTGATGCGGAACAATTATTGTGAATGCAAAAGAATACGAAGAGATACATATTTTTTATTGAAATATACCAATCAAACAAAATTAGTGCCCGAACACATAGAATGTTTTGTGATTATTTTTTATGTGTTTTTTTTCTCGTTATGTGCCTGAAGCAGCGGAAGAGCACACAACATCGCATCATTTTGTCATTCATGTTATTTGATAATTCAATTGTAAAAAAAAAATATATTTATATTAACAGAGAAGAGAAAACAACAACAACATAGAAAATTAACTAAGAGATATTAGATTCATGATATAAGATTTCATAAATGTTACAATGTGTCTTTTTTTTGGAAATGGAAAATATTGAATTGATCATCAACAAACAAAACACAATACGTTTTTTGCTGATTTTGTTTCTCAAACACAATTGTAACACGTTCGCTACTCATTAGAAAATTTGAATTACTTAAGAAACAACAAAATAATTATATACAAATGCGTGCTAGATTTTGTAGACAGTAAATTTGTCAAAAACATTTATTTAAAAAAAAAGATTACACATTTTTTTGCTCTAGTAAATTTGGTTAGATTTAAATGAAAAAAAGGAAACAAGTAAACAAATAAACAAATAGAAAATAAGAGTATTTTTTCGCCCAATTTATTCTTAGAAAATTTACACCAAGATATCGGTATGCAGAGAAACACTAAATAGTAAGCTTCCTAGAAATTTCTTATCACCGACGCAAAAATTTAACAACATTTTGATATTATTTTATTTTCCAAAAAAATTTGGAAACTGTTCAATTCTATTGAATGAAAAGGCCAATCTTCATTTCTTTCTTTTAAACAAAATAAAAAATACACTGTCTTCTCGATATTTAAGTTGTTGGTCATAATATAAATCTTCCACGGTTTCAAATTGAACGAGATTTATATAGAATTATTACAGTGTATTTAACACATTAAATAAAAGAAAAACCACACTGAATCAAATGAAATAATGTGTCTATGATTATTTTTTCTGTTAAGTAATTTAAATTTTAATTAATTGAATATATTTTACTTCGAGAAATTTAAAAACAATGTTATCATTAGACTAAAGTTTAATTAAAAAAATAATAATAATAATAAAAATTAAATTTAAATCAATTGCAATGCATTTTCAATATTTTACAGTTCATTTCTTGCTCGTTGCTTTTTATTTTTCATTGTATCCAAACTGCTTAGTCCAAGTATAAGTTTGTAGAAGGCAATTGTTGTACTTGAGTCAACAATTGCCAAACTGACTGGCACGTTTTCAGGATCATTGATCTCGTGAGCGTGCGCTTGAATTAATTCCTTTTGAATAGGTTCCGTCAATGTTAAATCTAATGTTTTACTCGATGGTATGGCCAAATAGAAACTTTCTATCGCATCGCCACTTTCATTACTCACAGTCATATATATCTTGTCAATTACGACGTTATAATAGTATTTCACATTTAATTTTCGTCGCACTGCTCGAAATAATGTCAAAAATAAAACAAGTTTTATGTGAGAATAAAGAACACCATATTCAAATGATATATGGTCAAAAAAAAGAATAACAGAAGGCGACATTACCTTCACATAATTCAATATAAAGTTGACAAGAGGCCGTTGTTTGTGCTTCATCCGTGCAACCGAGTGAGCGAAATTCTCTTTGCTGAAATGTATATATGTTTATTGAAAAAAATAAAACTTCCGATTTTCATAATTTGTTACACAGACCACCAGGTTTCAAATTCAACTCACCAGACTCCGGTAATTCATTTCCATCAAACAGTGTTTGTTTTTATTTGTCTCAAGCTCACATGTCTACAAAATCACACATGACATTTCTTGAAATGTCATAATTGCACGCTTGAAAACGAAATGGGTGCGTTTAATGCATATAAATATATAAATTATTGGAATGAAATGTATTCATAGAAAATATTTGAAAAATGAAAATCGAAAAGATTTTTTGGGCCCATTTTTTTTATTCGAATACTTTTTTTAAGACACAAAGACATAATAACAATCATTTTGAACAAAATATAGAATTTGAATTTTGATTTGGAAACATTTGAATCTTATGTGAAGATGTGAAAACACAAAAGACTCAAATATTTGCAAATCGAATGAAGAAGTCTGTCGTCGATTTAAGTCTGACCAATAAAATTTCGTTTTGAAATTGGAGTCGATCAACAGTTCCAATTTCAGATGGAATATTTTATTTGCTAACACAGACTTAAAGCGAGAAGAGACTCACGTGATTTTTTTAAGGGAAAAATTGCAATGAGTTTCGAAATATAATTGATATCCAAACAAAATAAAGTTAGAAAAAATAGCTAATATTGGAAATGCTTTTTAAAATGTGTAAATCGAATTGAAAAACGGTCAAAATGGGCCCTATCCATACGTTTACAAAAATGAAAAAGCCCATTCGAAGCGTTAATAGTTTACAATGTCGATTGTCAACGACCAGAAAAAAATCTTCGTTCAATTTATTTCGCACACATGACAAAACAAAGTGAAGAAAAGTTTTATACGTCCAAAAAAGCATTTCCAAATCGGGTATTTTACAATTGAGACATAAACATATATATATATTAATTGAGCTTAAAACACTGGCATCGAATTGGTTGCTTTGTGTGCTGTACCTGTTAGCTAAACAATTAATCGCTTTGTACTTGAACTAAGCCACTTTCTTTTTGTGTCCGAAGTGTGCATTAAAAATTTAATTAATAACCATGGAAGACAATTTAAAATAGACGAAAATATTTGAAGTTTTAACTCATATCTAAATAAAATCAGTATTTGTGTTGTGTATGTATGTGTCATTTTTATAGCCATCTCCTTGCGATTGAATCAAAAGCGTAAACGTGCTTTGATTTCCTTTAAGATACGCTGACGCCCAATGCGATTCCACAACAAATGTGGTTTATCAGAGCCAGACATATATTTTGGGCTTGGCTGGTAACATTCGAACCATACCTTTCCAGTTTTCGGGCATAGCATGCAGTGTTTGATGTCGATGACTTGGTGTTTGTTTGCAAATTTTGTGAGTAAAAATCGATTGAAATCATGCCATTTGTTTACATCGTCCTCAATGTGCATTCGATTTGCGATTGGAGCCAATGTTGTTATAACGATTTGAATGTTACGATGATAGCACATTTTCACCAAATTCATGTAATCTTGACACATATCAGATAAATCACGGCCGTGCAAAATGTCAACCGTTCCGAGATTAACAATAATTTTCATGTTATCCGTGTGTGGGTATCGTTTGATGCGTTCAGTTGCATCGCGTATACGCTGACCAGAAATGCATAAACCGCTTCGATGTATTTGTTTGCCTTTAGAGAGAATGAGAAAATCGTTGGAAAAAGAAGAATAAATAAAATCTTGATCAATGCACAATATATATTCAATTAGTGTCATCGCAATAATGCTGTATCGTTGCTTACGGTTAGTGAAACTGCATCCCAAATCGATTTTTGCCATTTCCATGAACAAATCATCACCAATCAAATCGTAACCAAACAACGATGCACTTGTCTTTTGGTCGTAACCAGACGAACTACCGCTGCCACAGCTATCATTGTTTGACGAACCGAAACTGTGACCACCGCCATTCATACGCTGTCGTTGATTATGTGAACCGTATTTTTGTCTGTGAATTACGAAATCAACATCGAGCATGTGGGAATTGATAAGAGCAACAATTGATTGGTCAATTTTCAAAACAATTGATCGTAAAATACACAAATAAATCGATAGGAGGGTATCCAGAAACAAAACGATTAATAAAAAAAGTCAACTAACTGTTTTCCATTGCGTGGTTCGTAGTTTCCATTGATATCGCCATTGCATGCGTTATGGTTACGGCCGACCTTACCCTTGTTGTTGTTGTTGTTGTTGTTGTTCCGAGCATTACGAAAACCGTTGTTGTATTGATTGCACGTGTTTGGAGGGTTACCATGTGGATTGGTTGATAAATCAAAATCTTGCTTCGGTTGATTGTTTGAACGATAAATTTGACCACTATGTTCGGCATTCAATGTTTTTCCACGTACATACCATAGTGTTTCATTTTTTTCATTAACAATCGATAGAATACCACCAATTTGATCCAAGTACTGAATCGCCGGATTTTCGCCTCTCCTTAACAACGACCAATGCTCGCCGGTACATTCATAGTACACATCTATATATATATATATATATATGTATATCCAGTTTGGAATTATTCGTT
>NW_022202632.1:0-6802 GCF_009176525.2 Contarinia nasturtii | reverse complement strand
GGATTGCAAAGAATTCGTGAACAGTGGATGAAGTTTGAAAAAAAAAAACGCCAACACAATTTCATTCCTATGAATAACGCAAAATCATCCATTATCAGGCACGAATTTACAGCATGAACTTTGGGTGCGGATTTTTGTAAAATTTCATTCATTTTCATAGAAAAATTGACTTGATTATCAATGTCATCAATATGCTCTATTCAAAACACTATACTCACCTACGAGCTATTTACTATAAATAGTACGTCATGTCCCGCACAACTTCAAGGCCACAATACTCAAGCATAGCATAAGTAAAAAAATGTTACAAGTAATATTAATATTATTCATCATCGGAGACATCGAAAACGTAAACATATTTTTTAGTTGATGTGGATGTCGTGTGGTCGCCATTCTTTGATACTTATAGTCTCTGTGAATATACTGTATCACGCATTCGACGTTCAACCTCAGCAAATACATATCGGCACTGTTTTTGATGGTCTCCGATACTTTTCTTGCTGATAATCGTTGTTTCTAATAACCAGATCAATGGAACCACATTGGAAAAATGAATTCACTGCGATGACGGTTACATTTTTTACATCTATGTCAGTGATTTTATTGCCAAACAAATTCAGTTCATACTGCTTCAACAGAAAAAAAAATACTTTCCATATCTACTGTAACTCCAAAATTTGGAGTCAAAATCTTGATGCAATTTTTGACATTGATAACGGCCGAATACTTTCTTGAATGCATTTGTCCTGGTCATTTCATATGTGGAAATAGCCCATAGTTTGGCCAGTGGTTTTTTGAAAAGCAAAAGGAATTATTTGGAAGTAAATAAAATAAATGAAAACGTTTCATTGGAAATTGTAGTCATTACTCATATTGTGTATGTTCCATTTGATACAAAAAAGATATCCAGAATGGAACCGTCAAAGCGTAACATTTTTCAATGTTAAATTGTATAGAGAACGCTACATATTTGTTTGCTGGGATTGCTTTTCCTCATATATGAATATGCATTTATTTGTTGTATAGTTCTTTTTTCTTTGTTTCTCTTGAATGGCGAACAGAATAAATCAGTGCAGAAAAAGTTCGGGAAAAATGTGGAAGAAATGAACAAAAAATGTGATCGTAATTGTAACGGCACCGCTAAATTCAGTTGGTACAAGCATCACATTCACGTAACCACGCGAAAGCTATTTGCCATTTAAATTCACACAGGCAAGTGTGTATAACACAACAAAACACAAAATTTTAAAATGGGACCCACAAATGTGTGTGAGAGAGAGAGAGGAAAAAAATGAAATACAAACATCACAGAGAGATAAACGACAAAATATTACATAAAACCAGCTACAGCCAAAAGGAATAAATGAAAATAATTAAATGGAAATTATGGGAAAAATATCCGACATGCATAAAATTGCTAATAAATGTTGGCAAGCATCCAGCGTACAGCGAAATTGTTATTCGGCTGTACAAGAGACAGAGCGAAAGAGAAAGAGAGATAAAAAAAAGAAATCCAAAGCCAACACCACCGCCGCCACTGTCGCGTGAATACCCAACTTTTTTTCGGTGGATTTTAATTTCGGGTATCAAAATATTTCGAAGCATGGAGAGCGACAGCACGCAGCGAAACGAATGTTTTAATTGAATTTTTCTCTCAAAATAAAACTGGCATGAAATAATCATTTACTTTATATGCGAGTTTCTCTCATTCTTTCCTTCTGAATCCATTCAGATGAAAATCAATGCATATGATGAGATTTCAATGCGTCCGACAGTGTATGTATTTTCATTTAAAAAAAGACTTGAATTCAATATTTGGCCATTCCGAATTTAAATGGTCTCTCGCGCATCGTCATCATCATCATCTCGGTAGGGTAAAAAAACTCTTTCTTCTCACTCAATAAGGTGCAAAATAAATAAAATCGAAAATTGTTTCAATTCAAATTGAATAAAGTAAGAGCAGAAAAAAACCGAGAGAGAGAGAGAGAGAGAGGAGAGAGATTCCTTTTGGATTAAAAAAACACAGACTGATACTAATTAGTGTCGTTCAACCGTTACATTTCCAAATTCTTTTTCGATCGATTTCATTTGTGACAATACGTCTTCAAATTTTACGATGAAAAGCAAATGATTAGCATATATCACAAGAAAAAGAAAACAGCAAGTGATGCACAAGAACAAATGCTTAGAATGTGAATCGTTTTCATACAAATGCCAATGTGTATTGAATGTTTGTTTAAATTGTGGCCTACATTGAGCTGCCGCAACGACGGCATCACCATTTGTTGGACGCAATGAATGAAAAATCACAATTGAATGACACAAATAATTGAAAAGATTATAATATAAAAAAAATGAATAACAATAATAATAAAAATATGAATTCATGGATCGCGGCAGCTCATGAATAATGTATTGGAAATTGCGACACAGATGCTTGAATTTCACACATTCACATGACCGAATGGCAAACGAGTGTATGCGCGCGACTGCGTTTGCACATTGCAATCAACCAAAGGCAAGAATTCGAAATGTTGCTCACGTCCTCGGAACAAAACTTACTTTTCCATCGGGAATACACATTTACTTCAATCGTTTGTACGTTTTCTACAGAATATATACCATTCGCAATGATGCGCTATTGAATTTTCGTTCCGTTGATTTTTCTTCTGTTTCGGTTTTTCTTGTCTGTGTTGTTGTTTTTCATTTCTTCAAAAAAGAAGAATGAACGACGTTTTAAGTTTGGTGCAACTATTATGAAAACGACAACAGTGAAAGAGAAATCGCAGCACACTTTTAAATCGAATATGTACGTCTCATCTCAATGGAATTTTACTTTTAAATCAACCGATTCCATTACACACTGAGTGGAAAATTGGCAAGCTCAAATACTCAGAGAGAAAGAGAGAGAAAGACACACAGTCACATTAAATATATCAAAATCAATAAGTGTTTATCTGTTAAACCTTTTCCAAATAGCATGCTATGCATAGACACAGAAAAAGCAAATATTTTTGTGTAATTTTTCCCTTTCGGTGTGTTACATCAAAACGACGAAATGAAGATGATGGGGCTTTAAAATTAAAATGATGAAAAGAAGAAATTTAGTTTGTGGGCGTATTAAACTCAAACGTGAAGTGATTTTTTGATATTGTTGATTCAACGTCATTTTATAATGTCGCAATGTTTGTGAGAAGACTTATGAAATTGCTTATTATGCTTGAGCTGACAAAAAGTCCGGAAATCGGTGCGTTGTCTATCTTGATCGATTTTCGTTGATGTTATTATGCTCTTCTATACACCATTCGTTCAAAGCACTTGCACTTTCTTCCAAAAATTTAACTCACGAGGGGTGAATGTCTGCGAACAGAGAGCAGTTACTTAATTAACACCACACCAAACTGTTGTCGAAAATAATCAAATTCGATCGCCTCTAAAAAAAATATTGATAATAAATTATTAATGGCAAAACATTTTCAGCATGAATGACTTTGTAGAATATATCTTGATGCGCATCAAAATAAGACGTTTGCAATAATATTCATGAAAAAAAAAATTTCATCCAGCAACATAATCACCAAAGAGTTACGCTGAAATTCAACAAAAGGAAAGAGTAAAAGGCTTTTACTAAAAGCAAGCACACTGGATGCGCTTCATTCAAATTTTTCGTAACTTATTTTGATTGATAATTGATTTATGGAATTTTGTTTCGACTCACTGAACGTGCCTTATTGATGAAGAAAATTGTCGATTTTTTGTTGATCGCTACAAAAACATATATTTCCCGGTTATTTTTATACATACCATATATTCTATCTAACAGATGTTTGACATCGAAATTGATGATTTATTCTTTCATAGAAAATGTAAAAAGTGTACACTAAATTATCATATAAAATACGAAGATGTGCCCAAATCGATACACGCGAAACATTAGTTCGTGCTTTTGTTGGCCACTTTTATCGACCTCGATATATACCCGATATATACCATGCCAGATAATGTTCAATCAATTTTATATGCTAAGGTGTATGATTTTAAATGATGCCTGATATTTCGAATCGTTATTTTTTCGTCGGTTTGCTAAATCATTCTGCCATATTGTTAGCATATATCGATATCGCATAAACATTATTCATGAATCATGATGCATTTTGCATTCTGATGCTTATTGCCACCGCTACTGTCATAGCTAGTATACAGGCGAAATGATTTATTTAGCGTGAACAAGCTGAAGTTGTTAGTGGCGTTAAATAAAATATGAATGCCGAGTTATTTTATGCGGTTCGGTTGGCATTTTGTCAGGCGAATGAGAGAACAAAAAAAAATTGGTAGCACATCAAAAACAAAACAAAATGAAATTGATGAAAATTATCGACCTTGTTTGATTATAGTAATCTGATGTGTACAATCGGACATTTTTCAATTCATAGCGATGCTCACGATTTGTTTATTGTTGAGTATTTTGAATTCATATTCATTCATTCATTAGTTGCGGCACATGCTTGCATATCGACGTTGTAACAATTTCACAACGATACAACGCTAATCGTGTTGATTTTAAGCTAGATAGAACATGACCCATTTTCAAAATTCCATAATTTTATAGGCAAAACAAAAGTGCATTGGGTAAATGTTTAATTATGAGAATATTTATTAGTGTAATATCTCTTTATCTTTCTCTTACAAGCAATTCAATTTATTTTTCAAATCCGAGAAATAAGAAAAAAAACTTTCGAATATGCGACGGTTACAACATATTGATTGCATTGGTTGAGTGCTCAAATTAAAATACTTTTGAAATGTTTCAGTGTTTTTTTTTCTCTCTCAGATGTTTGGATCACTTTCTAGAAATTGGCAGATGCAAGTGATGCTGACTTGTATCCAATGGATTGAATCAAAACGATTGTTTTTCTCACTTTCGATATGCACCGTTGTCAGTTCAATGGTAGTATTGTAAATGTGGCGTATAAAATTCATCGAAACATAAATACCAAATTCATGAAACACACACACATATACAAACACAATCAAACGCATATTGGCATTAATCTATTTAGTTCACATGGTGCATAGCACATCGTAATAGTGTGAAGAATAATTTTAATACAGCAAACGTTATAGATTTTTCTTCCATTCGTTGTTGGCAAGAGGAAAACATTTATGAATTACATGAAATATAGATAAAAGAAGAAAAAAGCACACAACAGCCAACAAACAAGCGACGAAAATAAATAAATGAAATGCAAACAAAAGAAAAGAGATGAAACACAAGTCTCAGCAACAACAACAAAAAAAAAACTTTTAAACTAACTGCGTTCAATAGAAATACGAAAAAACGCCAAAGAAAAAGAAATAAAACAAAACAAAAGAATAAAACAGTTAAAAATGTGTATGCCACGTGAAGATCAATCAAACGATGTTTGAAAACATGTACACTAGACAGAGAGAGCGCACCTCATGCATTCAATTTACAGGAATAGAAAAAAAAATCTATTTATTGCTATTGCTTTTTGAATGAAACTCTTTGATTTACTGCTTTTTGCGTGTGCAGCGAAAAAGCGTGTATAAACGATGCTCATTGTTACATACTTGTTTATGCTTCAATTTGTATGCGAACATACACAAATACATATATAAGTACAAAAAAAACCAACATCTCATATTATTTGACGTGTATGAGCGAAAAGGTGAGATAATGATAGCGAAAAAATCGAGAGACAGTGTTGAAAAGAGACAAGAAATAAATTCGGTATACAATCAATAAACTCCAGTCAGCTATTATGCTTCCATTCAATGGCTTGACATTTTGCTTCCAAATCAAAAATCATGCTTGGGATGATGGCATGGGAAGTGCAGAGAGCAAACAATTTAACACGGTTAACAAAACAAAGCAAGTGAAAGCGAAGTTCAATTAATAAAAAAATTCCGAAACGATTTAAAGAGCTATAGAAAAATGCGCAAATATATTTAAACATATTAGTAAATTGCTGTATTTGATTGTATACAAATCGTAGAAATACGTGTGTGTATTTTCGCTCTTTGCCACTCTTTTTGCAAAATCATGTTTTAACAGGGGGATTGCCACAACTGTAGTTATCAATCTCAGTTTGTTTCGCAGATTGATTTTTTACATCCAAATATTATGAAATATTTCTAGTAAAATAATTCTAGTACTACACTTGGGCTAGGGGATAACCATGAATTGCAGATCGAATAATTTATAATAATAAACGCTATTTCTCTCTATTTTTCACTAATTCTGCTAGTATTTCTACTAGTTTGTTCTAATACTGCTATTTTTTGCTATATTTTCTAGTACGTCAAAAATATATTGCATACGTCAGATTGACTGCATGATCGAATAACCGAAATGTGTTTACGTAAATGTTTCAAGTTGACACTTTCAACGTGTATATTTGAAGCAGGCACTAGCGTATACATTTTCAGTAAGAAATCTGTCATCAAATCTACATTTCCGATTGCAATTCGTAAATTGTAGTTAATACAGATGGAACGTGCTTGGTTACGTGCCATTGAATATATTTTTATTTAAAAGTGGGAAAAAGCGTATTTAACTACATATTTTGATACATTTTAGTTCAACACTATTCAATTCGTTTGTTTTGTGAATTTTATTTTAATTAATTATTTCAATAAATTCAAGAATAAATGCTTACTAAAGTATATACATGTACAGTGCTAATTCTGCTATTTATTGCTAATTTCGCTATTTTCTTCATGTAAATTTCCCTATTTTTTTGCTAATGTGCTAATTCTAATTCGCATGGATATCCCCTAG
>NW_022202631.1:0-63047 GCF_009176525.2 Contarinia nasturtii | reverse complement strand
TAGATTTCTTCATCAGCGCACGAATCATATACCAATAGTAAAAAAAATATAAAAAACTATATAAATGTGTATAGAAGTTAGGCAACGGTCTAATGTATTAGCTCGGGGGCATTTTGGGTGCAATATGGGGGTAACAAAAGAAGCAGTAATATACGCAAAAAGTGTGAAAATCTCTGATTCAGCAAAGTTTGTATTTTCGTTTTTTTTTTGTTTCAAATTAAAAATTCACTAATTATTTCATGAATAAACTTGAACTGTATGATAAGTGATCTTTTTATTGTGAATGAATTGAAATTGGCCGATTAGTATGTGTGTAACGAACCGTACACAAAAGAATGCATACAATATAATATATATCATACAATTCAATACATACAAACAATTAATTCATTCATTCAAACATTATAATTCATGCATCAGCATAATGACCGATTTGACAAACAATTCATTCTTATTAAAACAGTTGCAATTACAAAGTAACCCAAACCTGTTGTGTTTTTATATTATTATTAATCCACAGCTCATTGGATAATAGGTAAATTAAATATATTATTCATTTGGTCCTTCGAATCAGTCGTGAATTGAGTTGAAATGGCTGAAGTGCAAAGTTTATTACAAAAGCAGAAACGAAGCCTCAAGCAATTCGCGCTTATTTTGGAAAATTACAATAAAGATCCAAAAGTGCGCAAAGCGGTTCCGGAATATTTTCAGAAAAAGTTGGATATTTTGGAAAAATGGTGGATAGACTTCGATAAAGTTAACACCGAAATAGAAAAAGCGGATACTGCCGAGTGTGAAAACCAGCCTTATTTTGTATCGAAATCATATGAGAACGCAAAATCGGAATACATTAGGCATCGTTCCGAGTTGCAGACCCAGTTAAGCAAGTTTAAACAATTGGTGTCGGTTGAAAGCAATGACGGTGAAGACGGTGAAGACGGTGTATGGGACCTAAGTATCATTAGATTACAACAAGAGCAAATTGAAGGCGAAAACAATGATCTTATTGAAGTGATCGACGATGAACCGGCGGAAGTTAGTGCGTTAAAGTTTCAGTATAATGAATTAAAATCGTCATTACAGTCAGCTGAAAAAGTGAATAGTGATGAATCGGCTGGAATTGCAAGTGCACAAACTGAAAATTTAAAGCAAATTTGGGCCGAGTTTCGCGTTGCATTTAGAGCATTAGCAGTGTCGAGTAACAAAGTGCATTTACAAGACATTGACTTTTTACAAGTGCAAGAACAATACGTACAAGTGTGTGGCAAGTTGAACGACATTGCAAACGACGCAAAAAAGAAAGCGAATGTTGAATTGCCGAAAATTAAATTGCCCGAATTTGATGGGAAGTCGAACTGGATTGCATTTATTTCATTGTTTGACAAAATTGTGCACGAAAATAAATCGCTTGATAATGGAATTAAAATTCAATATTTAAAATCCAATGTGAAAGGTAGTGCAGAACAGCTCATCGGTCACATTAAACCGTATGCATCAAATTACATGACGTGTTATGAGTTGCTACGAAAGCGATTTGATAATAAACGTATGAATTTAGCCGCGTTGTTAGACAAGATGATTAACTTTCCGAAAATTGAATTTGAATCAGGTGAAAAATTGAGAGCATTGCATGACACCATTTGGGAATGCATGCTGCAAATTAATAACATGAAAGTGGAGACAGCAAGTTGGGATCCACTGATCAATCATATAATGCTACGCAAGTTGGACGATAAAACAGTGAAACATTATGAGTGTCAGCTTACAAATGTGCGTGAAACGCAAAAACTGTCCGATTTTTTGTCGTATATAGAAATGCGGTTCTTAGCATTGGAATCGGCAGAAGGTAAATTTCCGACAAAAAAGAAATCAATCGCAGTGAAAAAAAGCGTCGAAAAAAAGTGTCATTATTGCAATGATGAACATTATTTGGGAAAGTGCGCCGCGTTCCAAAAATTAGAAGTGCAACCGCGAATTGATTTTGTAAAAGAAAAACATTTGTGTACAAATTGCTTTGGTGAGCATAAAGTATCGGAATGCAAAAGCAAATATACATGTTCGAAATGCCAAAAAAAGCACAATACATTGTTACATTTGGACGATTTCAAGCCGAGATATACAAAACAAAAAATGTATAGTGAACCAAAAGCAGCACTAGCGTCAACAGCATTGACAAGTATGATTACGGTGAACGATGAAGATGCGGGAACAGTGTCAAGTGTGCAGTCGTTAATATCGACGGAAAGATTTGCGAATTTACTCGGTACAGCAATGGTACAAGTTCAATCGGGTTTCGGTGAATGGTTATTTATGAAAGCTGTAGTTGATAATGGGTCACAAAGCGCGATGATTCGAGAAGAAGCGGCTCAAATACTTAAGCTGGTGTTTGAACGTGTATATGCACCAATCGATGGGTTTGATGAAACGAAAAAAATCGCCAGTAAACAAGTGAAGTTAAGAATTAAACCGCGATTTGATTCTGCATATGAGCTAGAAACGGAGGCGCTAGTGTTTAATAAGGTGACTAATTTGAAGGTGTTTAAAGGAGATTTACGCGAATACGAACATTTGCAGAATTTACAATACGCCGATCCTACAGTTAATAGTGACAGGCCAATTGATTTGTTGTTGGGAGTCGCTGAATATGGGGACTTTTTGAAGTGTGGTTTAATCAAAGGTCCAAAAGGAACCCCAATAGCTCAAAACACAGAATTTGGGTGGGTTATCATGGGAGCCCAAAACCTGAAAAAAACACCAGCAACGCTAACAACATTGATATCGAATGTGAACATTGATGAAAAATTGTCCGATTTTTTCGCGTCTGAAGATTTGGATGACGAGGAAGACGTGGAGGAATTGAGCGCAGAAGAAACATATTGTGAGGAGTTTTTCGTGAAAACTACAGAAAGAGATGAAACGGGATATATTGTTCGAATTCCATTTAAGAACAGGGGTGAACCAGACCTTGGCAATTCGAGAAAGGCCGCTCTTGCGATGTTGTTCCAAATGGAAAAACGTTTCAAAAATAACCCAAATTTGAAAAAACAATATTGTGAAGCAATAGATGATGCCATAAGGCAAGGACATTTAAAAAGAGTGACGACTGTTCCGGTCGATGCACATTATTTGCCGCATCATGCGGTTTTCAAAGACAGTTCAACCACAAAATTACGAACTGTTTTTTAATGCGTCACAAAAGACCAGCAATGGCAAATCTTTTAATGAGCAAGTGGCTGTAGGTAAAATTTCCCAGCCAAAGATTTTTAACCTGCTGATGCGCTGGAGAAAGTACAAAATTGCGGTAGTTGCGGACATAGAAAAAATGTACAAGCAAATTCGTATCGCCGATGATCAGCAGAAGTATCAAATGATTTTGTGGAGAAACAACCCGAGTGAAACAATCGGGGAGTATGCACTCACGACGGTAACCTTTGGCGTGACTCAGTCCCCATTCGTGGCGATTCGTGTGTTAAAACAATTGGCACACGAAATAGCGGAAAAATATCCATTAGCTGCAAAAGCGATTTTGGAAAGTTTCTACATGGACGATTTTTCTGGTGGAGCGGATACTGTCGAGGAAGCAAGTAAAGTGTGTAGACAATTAAAAGCGGGCCTAAAAAGTGGCGGATTCAATATAAGGAAGTTTGGTAGTAATTCAAATGAATTGATGAGTCGGATTCCAGTAGAAGACAGAGAAATCGCCAATGAAAACATCATCAAAGCTTTGGGCTTGGTATGGAGACCGGAAACTGACATGTTCACATATAAGTTAAATATGCAACTTAGTTCGTTAGCGACAACAAGACGTAAACTTTTTTCGGAAGTCGCAACGTTATTTGATCCACTCGGATTGATTGCGCCCATAATGACAAAAGCAAAAATTTTAATGCGTGAAGTATGGTCGTTGCGTAAAGACGGTAAACGCTTCAGCTGGGATGACCAGTTGCCAAAAGAAATGTCGTTAAGTTGGGCAAGAATAAAAAGTGAACTCCCGTTAATAACGAAATTGAATATTCCGCGTTGGATTGAAACGACGAAAAACACAAAAACCGAACTCCACGGGTTTTGTGACGCGTGCAATGCAGCGTATGCGGCTGAAATCTACATAAAAAATTGGAGTGAAAGCAATGAAATAAGTGTAAATCTATTGGTAGCAAAAACAAAAGTGGCACCAATTGGTAAAAAAACGTTGACAATCCCGAGATTGGAGTTATGTGGTGCAGTATTGTTGGCCAGATTAGCACGAAGTGTCATTGACACTATGAAAATTGATTTTGCGGATGTAGTTTTGTGGACAGACTCAAAAATAGTGTTAGCATGGTTAGAGGGCAATCCAAAGAGATGGAAGTCATTTGTGGCTGCAAGAGTGCTTAAAATAAAAAACAAAACACAAAATGCGGTGTGGCTTCATGTAAGCGGCATAGACAATCCAGCGGATTGCGCCTCAAGGGGTATATACCCAAGTGAACTTGCGACACATAAATTGTGGTGGCACGGGCCAAAATTCTTGTTACAAGACGTAGACAAAACGCCGGGAAAAGTGGATTTCGAAACGTTAATAGACACAAATCGCGAATTATCGATACTCAATGTGACAGTAAAAGAACCAAACATATTAGCTCAAGTTTCATCGTGGTTCAAATTACAAAAAATTATGGCTTATGTTGTGCGTTTCGTTGAAAATGCCAAAAAAGACAAAGTAAAAACGAAAGGTGAGCTCACGGTAAAAGAGCTAAAGCGCGCTACGGTCGTTATTTTGAAAATAGTGCAAAAGCAACATTTCAACGAAGAAATAAAGTGTTTAAAAAATAATAAAACCATAAACAAGAAAAGCAAATTGTTCAAGTTAAGTGTTTTTTTGGACAGCGACGAGTTGTTAAGAGTTGGTGGTCGTTTGAAAAACGCGAATATTCCATTTAACGCACGTCACCAAATTGTAATTCCAAAAAATGATCCAATTTCAATACTATTAATCAACGACACACACAAAATGGCATTGCACGGTGGACCGAAACTGACGGAATCAATGATGCGGCAAAATTATTGGCTTATTGACTCTAAATCGACGATTAAAAGGGAAATCAGCAAATGCATGGTGTGTGCCAGAAATTCGCCGAAAAAATTACAACAAAAAATGGGAGATTTACCTGAGTGTCGCGTTAATCAACCATTTAAAGTTTTTATGAATAGTGCAATAGACTTCGCCGGCCCATTTATGATCAAAACATCGACATTACGTGCCAGCAAAGTGCTAAAAGCATACGTGTCGGTATTTGTGTGTATGGCGTCGAAAGCAATACATTTAGAGCTTGTAAGTGATTTGACAGCCGATGCCTTTATCGCCGCCTTGCGTCGTTTCATAGCAAGAAGAGGCAGGGTGTACAACATATACTCGGATAATGCTACGAATTATGTAAAAGCTAACAGAATTTTAAAAGAACTGAGCCAGTTGGAGCAGGAAACATTTCAAAAACATGCAGATCAAGAGCTCTTGGCGAATGGAATAGAATGGCATTTTGCGCCACCAGATAGCCCACACCATAATGGGTTGGCGGAAGCTG
Source organism: Contarinia nasturtii (assembly GCF_009176525.2). Taxonomy (NCBI): domain Eukaryota; kingdom Metazoa; phylum Arthropoda; class Insecta; order Diptera; family Cecidomyiidae; genus Contarinia; species Contarinia nasturtii. The sequence goes on along the minus strand of NW_022202631.1, from coordinate 57,486 downwards.
GTGTGAAATCGATGAAATTTCATCTAAAAAGAGCGTTGGGTGACAGAGTACTCACATTTGAAGAAATGAGCACGCTATTGGGCCAAGTTGAAGCAGTGGTAAACGCAAGGCCAATATGCGAGATGAGCCAAGACCCAAATGACTTCTCAGCTCTGACACCATCGCATTTTCTAAACCTGGTTCCAATTGAATTGCCTCCAGATACTGACTACGTCGACATGAAGTCGAGCTACCTGACAAGGTGGCAGTTGGTTCAAAAAGTACACCAGAATTTTTGGAATGGGTGGAAGCGTGATTACTTGAACCAACTGCAAGTCAGGCAAAAGTGGAATACGGAAAAGGCAGACGTCAAGTTAAATGATCTTGTCATGATCAGAGACGACAATCTGCCATCCACGAAATGGGCAACTGGAAGGGTGGTTGCCACACATCCCGGTGAAGATGGTCACACAAGAGTGGCATCGGTCAAAACAGCACATAATACGTTCAAGAGAAGTATTACCAGGTTGGCACCGTTACCGCTTATGACTACGTTATTACTCATTTTTTCAACGCTATCGAAAACCAATGCGGTGTCACATTTCGGAAACGATTCACCAGCTTTCAAGATAGAAAACTTTGAGCATCGACCGGGCATGTACTTCGAAACAATTTCAAAAACGTACGTGGCAAATACATATTGGAATATCATTGCACATTTCAACATGGATGATTTCACGAACGGGCTAACAAACATTGAAGCAAATGTTGCCAAAGTGCGACAAAAATGCGTGGAGATGAATGGAACTGAATCATGCGTCAATATATACAATATGCTCTACGACAATTATATTCGGATTGCGGAAAAGAATCGACTGTTCACAGTAAGGAACCGAAGACGACGAGCCGCGTTAGACTTGTTTGGAGATATATTGGGAGATATTACCGGCGTATTGAGTTCAAAATTCAAAAATCAATACGAGAGAGATTTGAGCAGCATCCACCAAAACGAGGAGCATCTTCTCATATTGGCTAAAAATCAAACTTCCGTAACTCAGAGTATGGTCAATTTGGTACAGAAGAACGAAGTAATGGTGGTCAAACAAGAACAACGTATAAATGAAATGCTGAACCAATTGATCACTATGCAAAACGGTGGAATGGCAGCTCAACAGTTACACATGATTTCACTCATACTGGTCGACGCAATGACCAAGTACGAAAATGAACAGACAGCAATTCTGGATGTCATCACAGAGGCTCAAAAAGGGCACGTGAACACACATTTGATAGCACCAAAAGCATTGGAGCAGCAGCTGGATATTATTTTGAAAAATATTGATGAAGATCTAATAGTTCCTGGAATCAATCGAAGAACGGAAATGTATCGTTTGATGTCAGTTCAGGTGGGATATTATGGAAGAAATTTATGCTTCAAACTACATTTACCGCTATTGAACAAGAAAAAATTTCAAATGCTACGTATGGTGTCAGTACCAACAGCCAGTAATGAAAAATACATCAAAATATTGCCATCAACGGAATACATGCTTGCAGCACTGGAACGAGACGGTTATGTATTTATGAACAAAGCTGAAGTGGAGCAGTGCCAAACATACGAAGACATGCTGATCTGCGAGAACATTAAACAACTTTCAACGGAAGCCACATGTGAGTGGAATATGCTAAACAACATTCAAAGTTTGGAGAATTGTAATGTGGTAGAAACAGAAAAAAGAGCATACTTCATTGATCTATCAGTAACCAATGCTTGGATATTCGTAACACCAGTAGAATATAATGCTGCAATCATCTGCGGCGAGAAAGTGGAACACATAACACTGGAAAATGAAGGCATTCTTGATTTACAACAAGGCTGCACACTCAAACATTTTGGTGGGCAGTTATGGACCCAAAAGGAGGCCGGAGAGGGTACCATGAGCATCATTGTGCCCAAGATAAATGTTTCAATAGACTCCATGCAACACAAACCGCATTTGGTCAACTTTACGCGCACGATGCTATCCAACTTCACACAACTACAACAACAATTGGATAACATCAAGGAGCAACAAGAGCTCCCCAACAACATCGACGGTCATGATATTCATCATTATACAGCTATATATGTCATGATCGGTGTCATCATAACCTACGTAATATTGAGGAAATTGACGAAACGTAAGCCAAACAAACGGATGAGTTTGATATCAATGCCCGCAATACCGCAACCACTAGACGTCCCAGAAGAGCGCGACGTCACAGGGGGAATCACCGCCGCGGGGGAGAATGTGTAACGAACCGTACACAAAAGAATGCATACAATATAATATATATCATACAATTCAATACATACAAACAATTAATTCATTCATTCAAACATTATAATTCATGCATCAGCATAATGACCGATTTGACAAACAATTCATTCTTATTAAAACAGTTGCAATTACAAAGTAACCCAAACCTGTTGTGTTTTTATATTATTATTAATCCACAGCTCATTGGATAATAGGTAAATTAAATATATTATTCAGTATGAGACAGAAATAATCGTTTATCAAAACTGAACGAAGCTTTCACAAACGCAAATTCAAAACATCCATACGATTGATTAAAAATGTACGGGTATTTTTGTTATGATAGAAAAAAAAAGAAACGGAGATGAGAAGCGACCGAAATACGTCTGGTCAGTCCAGACAAATTCCATTCCCGTTTTTTGCGTGTATTCACATTGCAGGCCAGCAAAAAAGAATGATTTATTATGTGTATGTATATTTAGACAAAATCAGAGCGACACAAAATGAAATTTCTGAGCGGTCACAGTGTCTCTAGCGTTTATTTAAGTGATTGAGATAGCATTTTTTTTGTGACTATTCCTAGAGATTGTGTGTGAACGTTATCAATAAGTAATTGTATAAAAATTAAAAGTGTATAATGGCCAACAGAAATGATAATCGTGTAATTTGAGCATAAATTAATAAATTTGTATTTAAATCACAAATCAATTTAAGGGGCGAATTATCAAATTGTGTATATCGTCTAATGTTTTATTTTTTTGTATGTCTTCGTCTGACCTATGGAAGTAAGCTCTAAGTGAAAATTATGTGTATTACGAAATGAAGAAGAAAAAAATCGCGTTCAATCGATAAAGTCAATGCACGTGTCACATACAATGTATATTTTAAGTCGAATGACACTGAAATTTGAGTGTCAAATCTACTTACAACGGATGATTACATTTTCACGAACAACGATCGATTCTTTCAGAAATTCAGTGAAATCCGTCAACAGTTATTATCCAAATCATCTGTGACAGAACAGAAGAAGAAAAAAAGCTGAGAAAGAATAAGAAAAACAGTGCAATTGCAAATGTAACTTATGTCCAATTGAACAATTTCTATCAATGATAAATGCAACACATAAACATTTTATTACCCTTGCAATTCATCCTCTCTTTCTCTCTCTCTCTCTCTCTCTCTCTCTCATAATCATTTGTTCATTCTCGATGTATTTATAGCTTAACTTTGCATGACAGATTTACATTTTTAACGCTTTGTAATTGAAATGATTGGCAATATATGCAGCATAGGCATAAAAAAATATGATATTTTCTTGTTCTTTTCATTGTTGTTGTTTGTGTATTTTGTTCTCATTTTTTCTATGCAAAGTTACATGTTTTATGCTCAAGCTCATAATAACTCAAAATTGACGCGATCGCGAACCAAAAAGCGCGCGCACAGAAAAAACATATGTTCTATTGAATGTGGAAGCGAGAAAAAACAGCGAGAACAACATAAATAATTGAGTTGCGGTTGCACTTTATGCAAAAAAAAAGAAAACAATTGCTAAACACTTAAATTATTTATTGCTAATAAAACGAATAAAAAAATATACACGAAACGTAGAACATAGCTCAAGAAATATAGTAAAGAATATACAAACACGGCAGAGTAATGGAAACAACTTTTTTTCTTCTTCGTTTCTTTTAAATGAGAGTGCAAAAACATTATGCTTGTTTCATTGTTGCACATTTTAAAAAAAAGTCTAAGCAGAAGAAATGAACGCTATCAAGAATGGTTAATATGTTTTTTTGTTTGCATTCAGTTCAAGAAGAGAGTTACATTTTTTCCATTCTTTTGCATCGAATTTTTTTTTTCATACATTAATAAATATGAGGTAGAATTGATAAAAGGGAAATAGTTACTTTGGCGCTCACTTGCAATGTATTCAAGAAAACCGAAAGAGTATGCATTGAAAGAGTTCCATATTGGTTTTTGCATGATGTATGTGTGTTTAAAATGCGATTTGTTCCATTGAAATGAAATAAACCGCGTGCGGACGCACACAAAACAAACGCCAAACTAAAAATTCTCAACTGATAATTAATTATACTGGAAAATGGCATTCTTTAAATGCAGACTTGAAATAGGTGAACATCAGCATCGTGAAAACAAAAAAAAAAATATAGACGACTCCAGAATGGACTTGAAACATTTTTCTTTCTTTCATTTTTCTGTTGTTGTTTTCACTTGATGCACTCATTTCATTCTATTTCCGATTTGAAATAGAGATGGGGAAAGAGAAAAATGGAAAAAGCTGGCGCAAAACTAGCCAAGAGAGAAAAAAAAAAAACGGAAAACACACAAGCAGAAAATTGCGATTATAATTGCTCGCAGCAATTATGAAACAAAAGAAAAGGAGAAAAAAAGAGGCTCACTGCATGAATATGTAGACATTGGAAAAGTTCGACAACAAAAACAAAAGCCACACAATACACAAACGATGTGAGTAACTGAACTCGCGTGCGTTTCAGGTGCGTAAAATAGATCGCATTAACGCGTATCTATCCCAGTGTGTGTGAGTTTTGTGACGATTCCGACTGCACAACAACAGGCCATGAAATGCAAAAAGAAAATGGTACTTTAAAAAAACACTGCAGTGCCATGACACAATAAGTAAAAAAATACACACCGCACATTTCTTTAAACAAAAAAAAAGAGCGCAAACACCTCACCACTCATGGCATGGACTCTCACAACGATGACGATGAAACTAACTTTGATACACAAGGCAAAAATATGTGCTATATCTCACAAAAAAACACACACTTTTAGTTCCTCATGGCAATGATAATTCTTTTTAATCACTCCGCACCATATATATTTCTCATTGAAAAAAACAAACTTCTTTTTCATGAGATGTTTTTGTAGTTATTTGTTTGATAATAGTTTTTAGCGTGGCATATCTCATGTCACATTTTTTTACTGTGTTTTTTTAAGTATTTTACATTTGTCCGAAGAAATGTTGCTAATTAAAGTTGAATTGACTTGATATGGGTACTTAAACCAAGTCGAAACTTGAATGAATCAGGTGGCTATTGTAGCCATGTGTAAATGGAAAAAAATAATTAAAGCTCTATTTGTCAAAAATTAAATGAATTCAATGGATTGATGCAAGTGAGTTCAACAAGTGCAATAAAAGTGAACACAGTATGTGAAAATGAAGAAAATTCTGTAGACAAAATTAAAAAATTAAATGCACGCACACATAACATGTCTGAGTAAACAAGAATAGTTTTAATTCAGAGGCATTCATTTGGACAGTTGGACTCAGTTAATGTTTTTGTTTTGTTTTTGCAAAATTATTTATTTAATCCAAATGCCAAATGGTTTTGTTTTGTTACACACAAAACATTGGAATACGACAAATATCTATTATATTAAAAATGTGAGCATTTCGAATTCGTTTTATTTCTTCAAAATGAATTATATTTCCCTTTGTTTATGTTGTTAGAATGCGATAAAAAAAAACGAAATGCAATTGTGATCGCACTTACGACGCATATTCAATATTGCCGTCGCATGTGCAATACGAGATTTCGTTTGTGGTATGTTTACTCACCCAATGCATCACAGGGCGCTCTTCAGTACACACGCCCATGTGCTTCTCTGATACCACTTCACCAATACTTGGCAACGGGTCACGAAATCGTGATCCTTCGAAACTGATCAGATTATTGTGAGCCACTGGAACAGAATACACACAAAAAACGATAGCCGAAATAAAATGAATTACGATGAGCTGAGATCAAACACTGTTTTTTTTTTTTAAATAAATTGTATGATTTGTTCAATTGTTTTTGGTTGTGTTTCCACTTTAAAAAAATCAAGAAAAACTCTGGTACACTTTTCAGTTATCAGCTCAACGTACGAAAGTTGTTGTTAAACGAAATTTTCTTTTGTTTGTTACACTCAAAACCAATACTTAAAAATGCATTTTCACCGACATAACTATAGTTTATTTATAAATTGCGATACACAATATAGTCCACTTTATTTCTTTTTTCTAAATCAAATGTCCGGCCGTTTTCATTTAATCAACAACTTGGCATAGAGAACAATGCATTAGATGCAAATTTCTTGAGCTATTTCGTCGATCATATGAACAAAAAGTGTAAATTGTATGTCAATAATACTCAAAGTTCGAAGCTTTTCTTCAGGAGCTAGACGATTCACTTTCCACCAAACAGATTGAAGGCTTCTTCTCTGACTTATTTGCTGAAGTGTTTATCATGCACTACAACCGAAAGACGGAATACAATGATGATTATTCTAATTATGTAAACAAATACTTGCAAATGTTTATTTTATCCGCTTATCGAAGAAATAAAATTTTAGTTTGTCGCAATGTTATCATATATGCGGTTTTTTTAAATTATTTTGTATCTATTTGATTTTGCTTTTGATTTTTTTTATCGTCTTTTAAAAACGAACGACGACGTTGACAGAAAAAAGAAGACTTTGTAATCGCAAAACCTCGCACAAAATCAAATTAAACACTAGCCACTTGACACATTTATTAAACTGAATGTTATTATTATTATGATTTAATTTCTTTCTTGCGTTCCGTATTCGATGACTTTTTCTGTGTATTTTCGTGTATTATTTTCGCGTTGATGAGAACGAGATTTTATGGTTTTCCGATTTGAATGTCGTACTATTCATTCGAATATATGTTTTCAGTATATTTTCAATAATCGCGTGCGTACTCTTTGTAACGAACCGAACGCATGCGCATCATACAACGCATTAATGTTCAACAACACTGTGGATTAATATTTTACGTAGCCGACACGAAACCCCTTAACAATCATACACATCACATACACAAAAAATTTTTATAAACACATATGCGCGCGAGCGAGCACAAATACAGAAAGAAAACCGACCTGCCGACACATACACAAACATCGATTGAAGCCCACAGCATGAGAGCGAGAAGATGAAATAAACGAATGAAATGAAGAAGCAGTCAACGAAACTGAGAATACCACGTACAAAATAAATAGCGAAACATTTAATATGCTTATCTCTTTCGCACCATTCCGATCGGCAAAACAAAAATGTATAGTTGTAAATGTAACCCTCGGCAGTAGCGGCACTAGTAATATAACCATCGAACAATTTCAGCTTTTTCAGTGCATGCATGTGTGCACAAATGATTATTCTCTTTAACACCAACTTTGTATCGTGTGGAATGAATATGTTTTTCTCTTTTTAATCAGCAATTCGCGTATACATAGCGACAACAGCAACAACAGCAGCAGTAAAAATAAACATTGGAACTACTTTTGAAATGATATGCTACAAAATTGCATGATTTACTCTCTGAACCATTTGCTGCAACGTATGATGAAATGTTTGAAAGAGACGGAAAAAGTAGCAACAGCAGTTGCCGCACATTGAACGCCTGGGCAAAAACTTCTGATTTCTCTGGTTGTTGTTTACATACGCATCTTTGCGTAAGCACTTTGAAAAGGTGTGTGTGTGTGTGTATTTGTGTGTGAGAGAGAAAGATAGGTCTACTTAACCGAACCAAATGCATTGCTTTACTGTACATGCGATACAAGTATATAAAATTACACAAAAGGCGTATACAATGGGTGGCGCATAAGTGAAAAAAAGACAACGTTACTACCTACCAGTTACGTCGTAACGTACACGCACGCAAAAGAGACCACTACATTTTTCGCTCATAAATATATGTTTTTCAGGAGAACTGATTTTGTTACCAGCAAATAAAGTGCGTTTTTTTAGCACGAAGACAGAGGGAACAAACATGAACGCTTTCTCAATGTTGTGATTACGATGGTGGTTGATTTTGAAATGAAAATCTTCATTCATTCAAATTCACGAACACTGCTTGACGTTCGTTTTGGCGAAATCAAATAAATAAATTCACACTTGAATATCATCATGAATCAACGCGTGTGCATTAACATATGGAATTATTTATTGGTTTGCATGCAAAAAATTTGAAGTTCACATGAACAACATGATGTTGCGATGACAATTTTCCATAGCACGACAAAAATCAGAAAGATTGAAAGATGTATATCACGAAACAAAGAAATTTGAAAATTCCATCAAAATCCGATCATACTGTCTTGAACATTTTTCACGCTTTAACACATTTTAATTTTATAAATGAAAAATGTAGATGTTTCAAGTCTTTAATTAACCATTTGCTCTTTTTTTTAATCTTGATACAAACAACCTGATCTCGTTCCGTTTGAGAAAACACAAAGCAGGAAAAACTGAAAAATATTACTCAAATATCAATCACATCAAATTATAATCACATCGACGTGAAACAAAATGCCAATTTAAAAGTGAATTTAAAAAATAACATTCTAAATAAAAGGTCTAGTAAAAAGCATTTCGTTGTAGTGAAATGTGATCTGAAGACAGCCAGTCTATGTTTCAATTGTTTCCCGGTTACATTTTTTTTAATTCGTCGGCGTGATTTCTTGTGTTCCATCGTGCAAAGCAAATGGGCTCATTCTTCTTCGCTCTCTCTCATTACTTTAAAACAAAATATACACACAAGATTTGTTAATGAATAGTTATGGTTGTATTTTTGTGGTCGTTCAATGATTAAACATTTGTATGTATTAGACACAATTTTTGCCGTTGTTTCATAATATTTGGTCATTAGCGCCCATCAAGTGCACATACACACTAAAACTTGTCAAATTCAAAACGCTCACGGCAAATATACATGAATGAAAAATGGTTTTATATAAATCATTACCATTTTGTTAGAAATAAATTATTATATATAGGACGGTGTTTTGTGTGCGCAAGTTTTGTCTTATAAAATATTGATGTTATTGATATGGTCACGGTCCAAGTGTTGGAATTTTCGTATGAGACAGATTTGATCACAAATCATGGTTGTCGCAGGCAGCGAACCAATTCTCGAAAAACGGAACAAGTGCAGCACTAGCAATCAGTTTCGGAAGGGATAGAGAGAGAAAGAGGAAGAAAAAGATGAATTGTATTGCAGACCAACAAGTCATTAATCATACGTGCAAATTCGAAGGTCATTTGAACACATTTTTTTTAACATTTTGGCATGATGGTGAAGACGAAGTGATTCGATTACTGATTGATTGTTCACAACGAAAAGAAAAACATGTTGCTCGCAGAAACCACGAGATCTTTTTTTTTCTTGTTTTTCTTTGTAATTATATACAATGTATGCTGTTTTGGTAACATTTAAGCATTCGAATGTCATACTCAAAACATTAAAATGCATTGTGCTTGGGTAAATAATACCATGCAATGGCAAGACCAAAAAATGAAAAAAGAAGAAGAAGCGCGGCGAACTTGTTACTGCCCAAAGCAATAATGATGTGCCAAATCTGGAGAAAAACAACACTCGATCTAAAATGATACATGTGTAAATCGAACAGACCGAATTCAGAGTCGTGATTCAAAATTGCGCGGCGGCCTAAAAATACACTTCTAAAAACAAAACAAAAATCGAATTTTTGTGATTGAGATTCGAAATGATGTTTTTTTTTTTGAACCAAGTGCTGTATACGTTTTCTTTTATATTGCATTTCTGCATCATTCGCATGTTTGCCATTCAATGTTCGTAAAGGTGTTCAATACGTTTTTTATACGAATGATATATTTTTGCTTATTTAATTTTCAATATCATTGTAAATTATAGATTGAGATGTATAATTTCCGATGAATACGTTGTACGTGTTTAAGCTTTAGTGAAACGATACGATCAACGAATGTGAACTGCGACCACGAAAATTCCACCTTTTTTCTTCAAAAAAAAAAATCAACGAAAGAGTAGCAATTCGAACGCCAACGCAATAATAAGCATCTATTACTTAGTTATTGTTGTTGTTTTTTTTTCAGTTGTTCTTCATACCGGTTTTATTGCTTTCTTCATTATAGTGGAAGAGATAGAACCGAACAAAAAAATGCATGTCTCTTATTGGCACTGGTCGTCAAAATGATACAATGTCAAGACGATTTTTTGAACTGAACTGGTTGTTATTGTAATTTTTTTCGTACGCTTAAATGCGGTTTTTTTGTCTTTGCCGATAAACATTGGAAAGAAGAAACACCCATTTGAAACTTATGCCAGAAATAATCGGTTGGCTAATTCAAATATCGTCTTAGTAGAGGCACTTTTTGTCCGAGTCAAATTATATATTGTAAAAATGCAAACAACAGCAACCACTTTGAGAGAGAGAGAGAGAGAGAGAGAGAGAGAGAGAGGAGAGAGGGAAAGAGAGGGAGAACTAGTGAGCCAGTCCTCAATCCAAAACTGTTGAACCGAAAGCGGCCGAAAATGACTGATGTACTTGGTCATTTATTTCATCAAAATTTGCCATTCGAAACGATATTTCAAACTGAAATGAAATCGAAATAAATACCTACAATTATGACAGATCCATGCCGAAGCTAACATACAATAATGAGTAAATGATCAATTTCAAATGCTGATTCGATTCGATCATCTTCAGTCCATATTACAGTCATTGATAGCTCAATCAAGTTAATTGAGAGATGCACAATTAAAGTATTGATTAATTTCCGTTAGCAAACATGAAGTGCATATTTTTATACAAGAAACAATTTTCACAAATTTTGATAAATATTCAAATTTCAACCCATTCCGATATGTACACCAGCTGAAAATTATTTGTAAGGATGAGAAAAGAACGTGTTGCTTTCCTGCACAGCAAGATTCTTTTAATTGAGATTGGAATGGGAAAATATGATTTCAAATCAAAACGCATCTATATTTGTGGATAGCTTTGGATGTCATTGTTAAACTGATACGAATGCGTTTAGCTGCTGTTGAACTGTTTCCTCTTAAATTAAAATGAGATGGGTTGTAACCAGCGCTACGGTACTTGGTGTATGCAAGCATCACTCGTATTTAGAACCGCTCAAATGAATGTGTGTGAGGAGAACATGAACATTGGTGTAATGAGGAAACAAAAAAAAAAAAACACACAACATAATTATAGGTTATAATCAAATTTGATTTTTATTTTTGCGTATTCTGGATAAAATATTCACACCAGAGGGGTGTCTTCAGAGACAGAGTATAACGATAAATGCTGTTGCTATATGTACGCAGGGATTTTTTGTTTGTTTGAAAAACATTCGATTGAGCTCCTATCGAATGGCATAATCACATTTAGAGAAATGATTTTAAGCGATACAGTGTCTGCGGTGCAGCCTTTTGCAAAACATTCGATCGCACACTGAGAAAGTTTAGCTTAAAGCAACAAAAAACAACAACCATACGAGCATGCACACCGTGGTCAAAGAAAAGACACACAGCATTGCACCGCATCAATGAAATAACTGCAAACGCCTAGCAAAACATGAGTAAACTTTTTTTTTGAGAGAGCATGAACAATAAGAGAAAAGAAAGTGAGAGTGGAGAATTGCTAAAAAAAGAAATACAAACAAAATCATTAAAATGAACTATAGTGGTGTGACACATTTAACACAGGGGTCTCGATGTCACACGCAGCATAGTTTTACATAGGTTGAGCACGGTGCGCACATTGTATATGCGAATAGTTGTTTTTCGGGGCGTGTTAGAAAACAACGGGATACAAAGAGCATTAATAATAATTGGATGAAGGAAAAATAATATACACACATCCACATATTGTTTGCATATATGAAATGGCATTAGAATCCCGAATAAAAATGGCAAAATTGAAAAAAAAAAAAAAAAAAAACAAATATGTTTGTGCAAAACTGGCAGCAACGAAATCAAATCGTTTTGAAAACAAGAACAAAACATAACAAACAAAGGCGATAAAAAACGTAGATTTAATGGTTGGGAATAACACGGTTGTTGCGGTGCGGCGCAAACGAATAATAATACCAGAATGCACAGCAGAGCCGAATCAGAATGGGAATGAGAAAGTTAGTTGGTTTAAGATGTGCAGAGAATGAGCGCCAAAACTCAAATTAATAATCATCAACCAAATGACTGATGCGCGCGCAAATTACCCAATAAAAATGTATTTAAAATTAATTAATATGAATGCAAATTGACCTTTTGTGTTTGACGCGCATAAATGGCCTTATCGTAAGTCGTAAATCATAAAAGAAATGATGATCACACATATAAAAAAAATTGCACCAATAAAAACAACCATTCTATGACTATTCTTCTTGACCATCCAATTATCCATTCATACATATCTATTTTGCTTTTGATGCTTCTACTGCTGCCGTTACCCGTTTGGTTCTTCGTTTGTTTCTTCTTCTCTGCAAATGCAGATTGCCGTTTTCTTCCTCACCACAGAAAAAAAAATCTCTCGAGTTAGCAACGCGTCACTTAACCGAAACGGGAATACATTTATTACATATTAGATTGTTATGATGACATTATAGTATGGCCATAGAATTTTCAGTCCTGTACTGTGCGGAAGTTGTAAGCGTAGCGTGAAGTTATTATTCAACATAAAAACCGTAATGACTTGAAATTATATTAAAAATTAAACTTTTGGCGGTTGTTATCAGAGTTATAAAACTTATTCGTAATAATCGTAAGCCACTCATTGTGTGTATTCACCATATTGAGTTCGGTCGGAATATTCATCATTAACGGATTAAACGCATTTAATGGGATAATTTGTTGTTTGATTTTAAGAAAATCTCCGTCATGACAAAAATGCAAATCGCTGTTTTTTGTTTGTTCACGAATTTTCTCACAAAAACAAAAACCGCGAAAAGAAAAGAGTCGCATACCCACAATGTTGGTCAACCGCATTTGAATTCTTTTGAATAGGAAATCCAAAGCATTTTTGGTGATAAAACAGGAAGTATTGAAAACCGCAAAAGTTCTCAAGAATAAACATGAATGAATGGTTTGTGCAAAATAGCGGCATACATTGATATTTCTTGTCAAAATTCACCGAAATGTTGATAATATTGCGCCCAATTGGATGTTAACAACGTCGACTATGCTTCGAAAATAAACGAAGCTGAAGCGATACACTTCAAATGGATTTAGTGTTAACACACAGAAGTCATTTCTCTGTTTAGAGAAGTTTAAGTGAAGATATCACATCGTTGTCATTGTTCTTTTGATAACTTTTCTTTTATTTACATCTGTCTCTTTCTTTCGATCTTTTTTTTTTTTTGAAATTCTTCGTAGTGAAGATCGAAATGATTCGTGAGAGAGTAAAACAAAATTCTTTTTAACTGAACGTTAAACATAGAACGAGAATTGTAAATTGAAATCTATATAAATTGTTCAAAGCCATCAAGTTCACATCGATTTACGAATACATTTGATTTCGAATGCCGAAGAGAGTGAGACGAGACCATGGAAAGTTAAATTGATCAGAGCAACAATGAACGCGAATAGATAGATAATAAAAAAAAGCAAGTGGATAGAGAGATAAAATAAAAGGAGAACGAAAAAGAATCTAAAAAATATAGAAGATTTATTATCGAACGGTGAAGAGATAATACAAACCGATATAACATAATAGATAAGAATCGCGGAAGACACAAGGCCGTTCTACGTCTGTTTCTAAATACGGTGAGCATTTTAGTATACTTAATTTTATTTTTATTTTCGCCTTTTGCTGTCAGCCTCTGTCTGCTTGATGGTTTGATCTAAGTTTCGGTCTTCTTGTGTTTTTCTAGTTGTGACATTTTTTTTCTTCTTCTTCTTCTTCTTCTTCTTCTTCTTCTTCTTCTTCACAAAGTCACAAAATTTAAAATGACACGAAACTTTGAACCGAATAATATATGGACACATAGTTTGTTAGATTGATCTCATTTGATGAATATTTAGGACAGTTTATGTTCAATCCGAATTCGATTTGATTTCGATTTTAAAACAAAGGGATTTGAATAAAAGACATCAAATCGGAGTTTGAATTGCAATCAACTCATTCGATCATTTCCAAATTTTACCAAATGCGTGTATTTTAGTTTATATTATTTGAATTTATCAAATGTTTTGTGGTGATGGGTTGTTGCATCGGTACGATCGAAACAAGTGCAAGCGATTCGTGACTTTGGTGTGCGACTTTGATCAGTTTGTGTCTTTTTTTTAAATGAGACATTTAATGTTTTCACTAGAATTAATGCGTCGCAGCTTTATTGATTTATTAACGGGTTGGTTTTTGTTGTTGTTGTTATTGCTTTTTTCTGTAGATTTATATCAGAGATTCACCCAACAATTCGGTGACCACTTTATTTCTTCCCAAACTATGCATATGGAAACAGTTGCAGCAACTGCCAACAGCCGTAAAAATAGTAAAGAAAATGTTTAGATAAATTACATTTGCGTTGCATCTAGTACAACTCTATTAAGTGGACTATTTGTTGTCTGTGGGTTTTTCTTTTTTCTCCTTTTTGTTTGTTGGTTCGCTTTTCATCGTTGGTACGATGAGAATGGGATAAAAAGGTATAGCAATATCAAAATAATCAAACCCAAACCCGAAGATCAACCTCAATAAATTTTCCATTTAAAATAGACAGAATAACATACATGGGCCAAGGCAGACAAAGCCAGAATGTTTCTTTATCTGTTAATGTTCAGTGCACTTGAGCGCGCTCGCGCTTCTCCACATTGGCAATGAATTATGCATTGAGATTGTGATCAATGTAATGGTTAACGGGGCAACAACTAAACGACCAACCGAAAATGAATATATTTATATGTACGTGAAAACTGGAACAAAATGCAAAGAAAAACCGAATCAATGTGCCAGAACCAGAGTCCAGAAATTATTTTTGATAACGCATTTTAATTTAGAGATTAAAATTGGATGCATGTTGATAAAACAAATATAGCTACACATACAAAACAAAACAAAGAATAAACGTTTTACGAACTGAACGCATTATTGTCGCATCCTTGAGGCATGGATATCCATTTCACGCGTATACCAACGTACCTTTAACATAAATGTACATGCAAACAAATATTTCGCACATTAGCAAGCGAAAAAGAAAGAAAGAGAGAGAGAGAGAGAGAGAGAGAGAGAAATCATGAGACAGAAATGTGTGCGATTTCATAATAATTTTTTATTACATCAACTTTGTTTTAGAAAAAGTTTAAACTTTGCCATTTAAAAAAAAAGTCCCGATAACCATACGGTGAGACATTTTAGTGTCTTTTTGGACTTTGTGTTATATATAATGGAGCTGTATTTTATTTATTTTATTCCTAACAACAATAATGAGGACTCGAACATTTATTTGCTCTAAAATTGTATCTCTTCTCAAGATTTCATCTGTGGATTTTTCTATCTTGATTTTGTTGCTATTTTTTTCTCAATCCACGTCCCGCTTTCGTATTTATGATGAAAACGAAATGAGTTGCGAATACACCTCGCGAATGCGAAACACCATATATGGAATTTCATGACCGTGTTTCATTTACTTTTGGTTTTATTTACAGAAATTCATTCAAATAAATATAAAATATATGTGTTCAAGGAAATACAGCAACAACAATAAAAATGGACGATGAAATTAAATAAAACAAATTTTAAATGATAATTTCGTTACATTTTGACATATGCATCATCTAAATGTTCTAAATGTGGATCGGTGACCTTTTTTTGAAAAATGCAATTTTTTTCACACCGGCTTTACATTCAATGAATGTTATGCGACCAAGAACCGTACACACTCCACACACAAATATTAAGCAGACAATTTCATTTACGTTTTGAATTTAAGAACTCGCTCATTCATATTACATGAATGTATGTATCCATTTTCATTTTTTGACGTTTACATATCCATACAATCGTTTGGCGTACAAACGAGAGAGAAAAAAGAGCATATTTTACAATCCAAATATCGTGATGATCCGTAATCAAAATGCATATCTACTGCTGTTGCACATTCGATTTCTTCAGATCTCGCTCTTCGATCTTTCATTCTCTTCATACGTGCTCCATAATATATCTGTTCTTTCTTTATTTTTACTTTTATACCTGTTGTCATTTGTGTGTAAAGAATTTTTAAAAAAGTGACCGCTTTTGCATGCCTCTTTTTTTTCCGATACGTATTCTTTTTTTATCTTCCGCAAAGAAACATTAAAATATTTTTTTTTTTGCATTATTTACACTTTTCGTCATCCATTTTATTGTGAGTGTTACCAAAGAATTGAATGTGTGTGTGTATGTGTGTGTGTGTGCCTGTGTGAGCTGAGATTTACTCTTACTCCTTGGATTGTATGATTTTGATCTGATACCAATTTCCGGAGGATATTCCATTTCATTTGTCAAAATTCGATCGGCACAATGAGAATTTAAATTTTAAAGCAGATAAGGCACATAACAGCAAATTAAATGTTGTCATACATATGACAACGAAAAACTATCATCGGACGAGAGTTTCGTGGAAATATTCGACAAATAATTCATGTAATGTTGAAAATTTGGTTGTAGCGAAAGAGGACCAAACAAGTTTGTGGGTGAATTCAAGTGGAAAAATTGTAAACTTGATGTGGCTGACCTTTTATTATTTAGTGTTGAAGTCCAGAACCGAATAAGAATATAAAATATGACAGAAAGAAAGAAAATATGTGTATGTAATGATGTTTCAAGAGCATTGTAGTCTTTTGGATCTCATTATCAACACTATGCAACAATTTTCAACGGTCAGAAAATTGACAGCATTCTGTATATATGGGTTGATAGTACTGACAAAGTGTAGCAAAACCCTAGCTGCGTTTTGTAAAGTTAGCGGCCAACACGTTTTTATAGACCTATATCGACCTATATATACGTTCAGTTTGGCACTCAAAATTTAAAGTTTTAGGTAAGATAATAGCAGGCTAAGCTCCCATACAAAAGTTCATATTTTTGGTGATATTTTCAGATTTTTGTATGAAAAATGTGTTAACCATTGATCGTATCGCAAAATAAATATCAGATTCGGTTTTCTCATGCCAAAAAACCTCAGGTACACATTTTCAGAGTGTTTGAATGGAATCTATACTTACCTAAAACTTGGTCAGTACTATCATCCCATATATACAGAATGCTGTCAATTTTCTGACCGTTGAAAATTGTTGCATAGTGTAATTGAAGAATTGATGAATCGTATGTTCTTTGTCGCAAAATTGCATTTTTTGTATTCAATATGCTATTCAATTTAAGCAACTAGAAAAATTTCATAGGAAAAAGACATAGAGAAATGGTTTGAAATTTTCAATGCAGATGAATTGGATTTGGTTTGTATGCCAACATTGTTACCGGTGTGCATTCTTTCTATATAGGTCTTTCTCTAGCTCCCTGCTCAGAATGTACTGCCTACCACATTCTTTACACCCGATAATATCGTATACAGCCGAGTGAAAAATAGTAGCAGCAACATCAAATGAATCTCATGAACATTAAGGACGCATTCAAATAAACAACCCACCTTTATACGAAGAGTTAGTATGGCTATGGCACACGTTTATCGTGTCTGATATTCAAAAAGATTTCTGTGCCATGTGCGCTCTCCACCAAAAGTCAACGAAATTATTCAGGAAAGAAAACAACTCACACAGACACACAGTGCTCAAGCAAATAATGGCATCAACAAAATGAAGAGAGAAAAATATGAAGAAAAAAATGGTCTTTGAAAAATAACAAAGTAAAAAAACACATACAGAGGATTGTTAGTAGCGCACCGTTCTCGTGTCTCAATATAAGCTTCGTTATTTTTACTTTTTATTCAGTAGCTGACTGTTATTGCTGCTGTTACCTATTCATAATTCGTTCGGTTGGTGTGTTGTTTATACAATGATATTATGAGTGGGTTCGGTGAATCTCGATCTCAATACATTAATGCTGTTGCTTTTTTTTATTGCATTCGTTGGCTTTTTTTTTTTCATTCACATAATGCCAAATAGAGCAAATAGCGAAAATCCTCTTAAAAAACACATACATGCACACATTTTAAACCAAAATCTCTCAGTCTCGAAATTCAGTTCAGCAACTAACAAATTAATTCGTTCGCATTGGTCGTGTTTCATTGTAATGGCAAGATCTGACACGTGACTTATTGAAAATCAAACAATGCACGCATACGTTAATATTTGCATTAATGAGATGACGTTACATGACACCACACCGAACGCGCGCGTTTACACACACACAATTTATTTAACATTAAGAGCATTCACTTTGGTCGCTTTCGCAATTGCTGAATACAATAACAAAAAAAAACAACAAGCACGTAATATACATCCGAACGGAGAAAGAAAAACGAAATACATACACGCGCTCCCTGTCAATGAAAAAAAAAACGGATTTGAGAACCAACAACAAAATATATCGTATTTTTTACAGCAAAAAAGAGTAAAAATTAACTTGGTTTTATTACATCCCTAGAGATGGTCTACATCTCGAAATCAATATTCTCTTCGGTTTTTTTTCGTTCACTTTCCCTACCATGGGTTGGATCGATTCTTGTGGGATTTGTTTTTTTTTATTAATATTATTTGCAATGCGATTGATTTCAAAACATTTATGACTCGGTAGATTTAACGCCCATGCTTATTATTGATTCATAATCTCCACCTTTTTAGTGATTAAATAAATGTATTCGCGTGCGCTCCATTTACGAAATTTAATTCCGATCAAGGATAATGATATCAACAATCAAAATAGAAAATATTCCCATCGTGTAAATAGATTTTGTAAAATAAGCCTTTGTTTCTCTAATCTAGTAGTTAATTTATGATTTGCATATACCTGCATACATGCCATATTGTTGATTCGACATCGCGCAATAAATAGGATCATGTGTGAATTAAAGCAACTGAATATAAATTAATCAAATTGTATGAGGCGAACGCGGTGAAATGTGTGTAACATGTACAGTTTTTCAGTTCGCACGCACACATACTTCCGAAATCAAAATCTCAATAAAACTCTTCACTTTGGCCTCATCAAAACAATAATTACATTATCAGATTAAAGTTCATTGTTCAAATCATCGACAGACATACAACAAAAGCAACCGCACTAAACAACACAAAAAAAGGGTTTCAAATGAATGAGAACCAAAAGTGTAGAGAGTAAAAATGTAAATCAGAATTACACACGGTAAGACTATACACGGGCGAGTGTAAGATTGATTGAAATCATGCAAAAGGATTTCTCTTTCTCTCAAATTTATTTGTTTTGTAGATGGTTTTTTTTAACTAGGTGGCTTGTCGACTTGTCAGTGCGACCGTATGCTGATTACACCGTATTCGGTTGTTTGCTAGTTTTTCAAGTGAATTGTAAACAATTTTTTCCCTTTAAAATGAAATTGTAATAGAGAGCGCTCAACAACATATTTAGCGGGACCAGCAAGCAAATCACATCGAGAGAAAAAAAAACACACACACACAGAATAAACAATGCGATTAAATGTACAAACTATTTTATAATAGAGACATAAACTGCATCACCCCACACATGCACACGCGAGCATCAAAGGTGTTCTCGTCATTATGGTAGTAATCTATCGTATATGGAGCGAAAATGAGTAAAATAGAGGTTGAGAGAAAGAGAGAGAGAGAGAGAAAATGAATGCGCCTGTGAGACGCTGTACAAAATCTACGGTAAAAACAGTATGCCAATTGAAAAACAAGCAGTCCAAATAAGCAGCATATTGTTGGTGTAGCACGTGTCGCCTTCATTATTCTTCCACCAAAATGAACTCGAATGGTGTGTGTGTGTGTAATATTGAAATCCAAACCTTCGAAATATGCACTCATAAAAGGTTTTCTTCTCTCTTTTTTGTGCCTCTCATTCCACAATGGCATGAAATCGCACTGGTTCGCATAATGCGCATAATATTTATTCCATGATTTATTCAAACATCGAATATATTTTCAATAAT
Organism: Contarinia nasturtii; assembly: GCF_009176525.2. NCBI lineage: Eukaryota > Metazoa > Arthropoda > Insecta > Diptera > Cecidomyiidae > Contarinia > Contarinia nasturtii. The sequence continues at coordinate 37,300 of NW_022202631.1, read as the reverse complement.
CTTTGGCACATTCGTCTCGTTAATCGATGCAGCAGCAAAAACAAGAATAACAACGAAACGGTCGAAAAATAGGAAAATTGGTGCCAAGTATTGTGAGTGTACGGTAACAATAATAACAACTAAACAAGCAAATACCATTCATCGAACGTGTGTGAACAATAATTCCCTCGTATTTATTGTTATAATTGTTTTCGATGTGATTTTGTCGACCGTATATTTCATTGATTTTTTTTTATTATATTGAATGATGTTTAGTAGTTGAATGGGAGACGAAAAAAACAGCAGTAATAATTTTTGACCAAAAATTTCGCCCCGGCGTACTGAATAGTTTTTTCAACATTCACATAGTAATGTGAAGTTTTGGTTAATGTTTATTTTATGCCCGCAAAATTCAAATTATTATTATTATTTCCCCCAATGATAGTAAAATGGACACAACTGCAGTTTCTGATTCTCACTGAAAAAAAATAATCATTCGCTGTAATGCGATTAAACAAGCGTTCAATTGTTATGACAAGTAGCAGATCTAAACATCAGTTCATCCAAATATGTTATTGAAACAAAACGTGACAATTTCAAATTTAAAATATTAATTCAAATGAATCAATTCTATTGAATGGATGGAACGAAACTTATTAACTACAAAAACTATTTCGAATAAACTGCGACTTTGATTGGAACTCTTAAAATCGTTAAATTTTACCATCCAATACATGGCATACAGTAGCGAAATCTTTACAGATGTTAGATCTTGTTTTTTTTCCTCGAAATTCTTAACCAGAGCATCGATTATATTCAACAGTTTTTAGGGGATAATTTATCACACAAAATCAGCTACTGAATTGACCGATTCCATTTTTCTCTCGAGGCAATTTTATGTTATACGTCTAGAACCATAGAAATGTTGATCAAACGACCGCGACTAATATGCATCATTAATTTCAGCGTTATGTTTCATCTTTTTGAAAAACAGAAGAAAAAACATTAGGACAAAAACAACAACGATTTGGGTTCTTATGATTCAAAACCAAACTGAAATTTGCGTGTGTTCAAATGGTAAAAAAAATGATTTTACCTCTGTAACAGAAATATTTGAATTTTGTGAAAAAAGAAGAATCCAAGTTGGACCGAAATTGTTGTGTGCTGGATTTGATAAATGTCATCAATCATGAAATTCCAATAAATTCAATCGGTTTTACTTTCTGTAGGATGGGACGGGTGGGTTATTTCGATTGATGAGAAAACATAAGCAGGAAAATGTAAAGTGTCCACGATCAATAAAACGGAAACCGAAAGCAAACAAAAAACATGCAAGAAATATTATAGACGTTATTATGAATGAGATTATCATTCGGATAGAGGATCGATTGAGCGTAAGATTTTGATTGGATTTGTTTCAACCAAAGTCTTTACTTTTCCATTTGCCTCGCTCAAGCCTTCTATGTGATTTCGATGAGAGATTGGCAAACATGTATAAGTGTGCAATGGTAATAGAGTCCATATTTATCTGCACGTGAATTCAAAACTTCAACCGTAATTTTGCACATTTTTTGACCACTCACAATTGCCAAATTTGGGACTACAATTTATGATTTTTTTTTTCGATTCACGATATCTCCACAGTCCGTCTCAAAAATTCGTTTTTTTTTTGTGCTACGTAACTACTGTAACCTGTACACATCAAACTCAATCAAAAGGCAAATACCGGCGCGTTTAATAGATATAATTATTGTAATTTAGCACTAACAATGACTTTGACATCACATCAAAAAAGAAGAAGAATCAAACCACAACGACATCAGCAGCACCAAAAATTGGGAATAGACGTGAAATCGTCGCCATAAATACGCACGATGACGTTGTACTTTTCCTATATACAGGAGAAATGTATGTAATTTGAATTGTCTCGATTTTCCCAACCAGTGAACATCGGTCTCAATTCTCATATTTTTCTCTATCAATCCATGCTTAAGAGTTTTTTTTCTTTCTCCATTGTAATCTTTACAGCGTATTTATAATCATCTAGTTTGTGAAGAAAAAAATGCTGAGATCACTATGTCTGTAATTCAAATGGGAAAAGGTCAAATGTAGAGTGTAAGCAAATGAAAAAGTTGCATATTTTCAAGTGGTTTGCTCTTTAAGTTTGGTGCTCTCATCACCTGCCACTCATAACCGGACTTTCGATCGGTATGAAGGCGAACTAAAAAAAAATGTTCCGCGAATTTCCATCAAATAGAAAATTATGACACGAACTATTTTATGGAAGTGTAGAATAAATACACACGTAATTTTTACCGGCAATCGGCAACCGATTATATTAGGCAAAAGTGAATAAATGTGTTTAATAACCGTTGCACAAGAGCTAGAATTTCACGAATTTCAAATTACATTTAATTGATGCAAAGGAGCCAATGAGAGAATGGTGGCTACGCGAACGCGCAATGCAATGCACTCAATACACTTGGCTGCAGGGAAGTTTTGCACTTTATTCATTATTCTATGCTTCAAAACTGAACAGTTTAAATAGAGCAATTACCATGTAACCAACATAAATAATCTACGTTTATTTCCTACGTATTGTAATTTTTGTGTTTTGTTTTCATTTTTGCCCAGCTATGATTCTCTCAACGAAAAATTGCTTTTCTTAATATCGTTTTATTCTTCGGTTAAATGGATTTTTTCGACTTAAAAATGCCACTAAATATGTTAATCGTGATTTTCATTTAAGAGGGCATCAAACAAATTATGTTTTTAACTTGACCAGAAACATAACATTCGAATTAATTGACGTGCGTGCGTGCGTATTTTTATGTGTTTGTTTGGTTTTATTTCCATTTCGATGAAGTTGAATAGCATCTAAATGCATCGCCAGTCATCGACAAAATGAAGAAAAAAAAACACACACACACACAAATATAATTCAAACATTATTCAGGTGCAAGTAATCACCTATTAATGTGTAAACATTATCACAAAATAAAAACTTCCAATATTTAATCGGTTTTTTCACTTACGTTCGCTTACGTTGAACGTTCATTTTTATTATTCAATTATGTTAACAAGTGTGAATACTTCCAAACTATGCACGATTGATTCGTGAGCTTCATGATATCAAATTGGAAATGGAATATATCAATTCAATGAAAAGATATGTAAACGATTTTAAAATGGGACGATTGGGAAAAGAATAAGAAATACATGAGAATATCGGCCGATGATGAATCGATTTGAAGCGCACATTCGACGGCACGAAAAGTGTCATCGTATGTGACAGTACGTTGTCTACAATCCTCGAAGATAGAAGAGAATATAGCATACATCATTAATAAAAAAAACAAAGACCCACCATTCGCGTATGTACACACACACACACACACTTAAATTGAAATAGAAACATCCACAGAATCAGAGCTTAAGAATTGAATTGATTTAGTTATTTTTGGACTATTGTTGATTATTTTGTTAAATTCGTTTGACTGGATGTCTGGATGTCTCTTCGAATTTAGATAAAAAGACATCGTGTTCAACTGTTATCTTTTTATTTCTCTATCTCTCTTTCTCTCGATTTTCTGTCGATTCTTAACTCATTGTCACTTGTATCGATGTCAACGATGAGAATCATTGACAGATCTCACCATCTTGATTACGTTTGTTGCGCGTTTTCTGTCTTAGTTTCTCAATGAATTTTTTTGAATTATCTTCAATGAAATATCTCGCAACCTTGGACGATCAACTTTCAATGCACAAGAAATTCAATACTGACAAATAGAGTTGTTACAAAAGCAGAATGTGTTTACACTGCCTCCCCAATTTTTTTATACAGTTTATTGTGAAAGGAGAAATATGATAGACACATCATTGTGTGATTAATTTTAATTTTTTTAAAATCGACTTTAGTTTGTCTTTTATTCAAAGCTTTAATAAAATGCTTTTTTGAAGCTTTCAGAATAACATTTAATAAAAAGTTTCACGTATAAAATGGATTTATAAGGTTTTCACTTTCAGTTACTGGGTTTTGTGCGGTTTTTTTTATATCTCTTGCTACATTTTCAATGCAGTCCATTTTATAATTTTTATTATATTGATTTCAATGGAAATAATTTTGATCCGTTTCTGTCATAGTAGCTCATTTTCAAAACAATTCATGTGCAAATAGACCTTTTTGTTGCTATGCAGCGACAACACTAAAGAGCAACAAGCGGATGTCAATATAAAGCAAACATTCCACAAACGTCAAAATGTCAATACCAACAGCATATAAACATTTTTTTTAAACATTTGAATTATAACAAAAAAAATCTAAATTGGTCATTTTTCATTGGCATTATGTTTGGGTACAAACATTGCATTACGTTCCTCTAATGCTTTTTTCTTGAGAAATTTACACAACGTTCAGTTTTTGAACTTGAAAAAAAAAATGATTTATAAAGTACTAATTTGTGAGCAAGTGAATGAGAGTCTTCCAAACACTAAAATTTAAGTTATATCATGTAGATTAAAAGATGATGAGAAGTGATTTCAAGGACGTTATTTAGATTTTTCGTACGTCAATAATGTCTTGCAAGTACGCAAAAAAAGGAATTCTTAACGAAATGACCGTATGAAAGTCGCATGCACAATAACTCTCTTTTGGGATTAATGCCAAAATGTGAATAAAATGTCGTTTGCAGTTGTCTTTCATTCGTTGGACAAGAAAATTCCGGCGAATTTGCAACTGGCAAGCGACACAAAATATTCAAATGAGTTTATTCTTTTCAATGCCTGTATAGAATAATGTAATTCATTCGAATAATAGCATGTTTTCGCTTGGAATAAAACCAAATTTTTCATTGTGTTGCTTTTTATTTTTCTTCCCTTCTTTCCAATGGATGTCATTTGTACGGTTTTTCTTCTTCTGAGAAATAAAAGTTTAATTCTCTATCAAAAGCGATGTATTTCATTTATTTAAAATTATTCTGAATTTTCTTTTTTACTTTTACATTTTTATTATCGAATTATTTCATTACATTGTGTAATAGCGAGAAGAGAGAGAGAGAGAGAGAGAGAGAGAGAGAGAGAGAGAGAGAAAGAAACAAAAAAGTGAAAACAATACAAAAGTCGAATTATTTATATGAAATGCCGCACGAATTGAGCAATAGAGGCATTTGAGCGCTGGCAATACTCAAAGCAAAACTGGCAATTGTGGCAGACACACCGCACAACACATGAAACGAAATGAAGAATGAAACGAAATGCGAGAACAGTGAGAGAAAGACAATTACATGCATAGGAATTTCAATATGTCGCCGTGTGTGAAACTGTTTTGTGTTCGATAAGTTGTTCAACTTTTTTTTTGTTTCGTTCGTATGATTTGATTCAGGAATATTACTACTTATCATCTCACATTTTTTACGTTCATTTCAATTCGGGTGTCAGTGTCGTATCTATTTTGTTTTTGTTGTTATTGATGGTGGTATGTGGCAATTTTCTATAGTTGAATGTATTATTTCAAATGACCATTGTGATCGAGAGTCGAATAATTGTCAACGCATTTGAACAAATTCGTTTTGGAAGTTTTTATTTTCTTCCGTTTGTTCATCTTCCGGATAAATGTTTGTGCAAGTAAAACAGAGACACGATTTCATCAGAACAGCTCCGAATAATAAAAAAAAAAAACAAAGAACATTTGTTCTGAATGAGAAAACGCCAATAGACTCGGAAATGAAATTGTGCATACATAAATTTGAGAAAAGAGTCATAGATTTAAAGGCGATTCACATTGCTATCGGTACAAAGAATTTGTTACTTTAATTGAATGTATGTGAAAAGAGTTCAATCGACATAAATTCAATAACATTTTTTCTTGGCAAACGGTCGGACACCGTCAAATTGTATATCGCCGATCTTGAAAAATATCATATCGACAAAACATTTTATTGCGAGGTTTTTGTGTATGTGTTCATGAATTTCAACTCCACGACAGCGAAAAATCGCATACAAACCTGAAACCGATAGATAGATAATAAAAAAGGCATCAAACAAAACAATTTAAATCTGAGGAATCATTTTCTTCTTTTTTTTGTTCATTCACTTGCATGTTTTAATGTCTGTGTTCCTCAAACTCAATATATATATATATATATCTACAGTACGCTCACGCATACGAGCTCACAAACTCAAGACATCTATCTCCACTGAAGTGATCGGTATACAATGCAGAAAAAAATCAGATACTGAAACAGAATGAAGAATATATAAAAAAAGTTATGAGAGAATATAAAAAAGAAAAAAAAAGTTAAAATAAAATGTGTGTGAACATTGTATAACTTTGCTGCAATTGGAGAAAATACACAGAAGAAGAAAAAAAAACACAATAGAAACAACAACAGAAATCAAATAATTTGCTCACTGTTCAATAGCCTGTTGCATTCATCATACGCATTTTATCGATGCACCAATTTATACGAAGCTTGCGCAGCAGCAAACAAAATTCGAAAAAAAAAACGAATTTCTTTCAAATTTATGTTGTTGGTGTTTTATCTCAATTTAACAAAGAAGAAATAAAATCATATGCATTTTTCAAATCGTTCAGATATAGTAGTCACGAAACAAATGATCTTGACCATTCGTTTGTCATCAGATTCGTTCTCGTGATTTTCTCTCTTTTTTTGGCGAAATCAATTCACTTTTGCTGAATTTAAACTAATCTCAAAAAATATTCTTTGTATGAAATGATTTCAATCAAATGTGTGCGAAAAGAAATTAATTTACACCAAAAGTACGAATGAAAAAAGCACACATTCATCCACGAAAACAGAAATCAAATTCACGAATTAAGAGCGAGAGAATGAATAAGACGATGTGTTATTATTATAGTTGTTGTTTTTATTGTCACCATCATCGTTATTATTAGTCAGATCATTGAAAGAAAGAGAGTTCGACTATCTTTGTGCGTTTGAGTTGGTGTTTTGTGTATAATTTCTTTGTCGTAACGCGAAACGTTTATTTTTTCTTTCTCTCACTCTCTCTCTCTCTCTCTCTCTCTCTCTCTCTCTCTCTCTCTCATCATATAGTATGTACCTGATGTGATCGTTGTTCTCTCCATACTTTGTTCCGTCGTTTATGGTGATCATCTTTCGTCGTGCGTGTGTTACTTAACAGGTTCGGGGAAAAAGAACAAAACACAGAGTGCAGAGAATTTAAAACGAATAAAAAAGAAGAAGAAACTTAAGATAAACACATAGAATACGCATTATAAAAAACATATTTTTTTTTTCTCGTATGAACATTATTATTATTTGCACTCCGGAAAAATCGGCAGAAATCAAGTGCGGCATTTCAAGAAATCAACAACATATATTGCCACAGAGTGAGAATAAGTAATTTCTATCACTGAAGGACATCAAAATGGCGGATTCCTATTATCAGGTAAATATTTACACAGTTCTCTATTTCTACAATATCTGATAAAAAGAACACACATGAGAAACTACATTATATTTGCCGCATGAAGTATAAAATCAGTGCGAGTCACTCATTGTTTCGGTGCTTGAATTAAATCAGCTCCCCTGCATCATAGATTTTGTGTGTGAAATTTTATTTGTGTGTGTGTGTGTGTTCGAGAGAGAGTAAGTGTAAATATAACTTTTTATCTTATTGATGCTACATGGATACTCAATCATGTGCATTAATATGTGAAAAATTGAATCAACGTTAGGGCATATAGTGCATGAAAGGCGAATTTATTTACATTAGAAATATAAACTCTCTGAGCATATTGTTTATCGAGTCGAATACTACAACAACAACAGTATATGCCGGCATATACAAGCGTACTAAATACAATCATCCGAAAACAAAGCAAATATGAAACGAGAACAGAAGAAAGTATCCAACATTTATCTGATTAATTCATTCATATCGGAAAAATCGCACTGCACATATTAAAAAACCGCTTGTTCAAAACAAAAATATTAGGCAACAAATGACTCTAAAATCTTTAAAATAGCTGATATTCTCATGACATAGCTACAATTTTTCGCAAATTTAAAAAACTTCAATTTTCTCCTTTTTCTCTTTTTGGTGTCGCGATAATTTTTTATGAAGCGTATAGTTATAGTATATTATTCATTGCGTGTGCGTTTACTTCAAGTTGAAAATTTAGTTGAGACCATTTGATGTGTTGACATATTAGCAATTTTCATTGAAAAAATGTGCTAGCATTAAATATATATCGAGCTGCTATCAATAACTAAAACGTCGACAAACGAACGAACGAACGAACGAGAAAAGAACACAATAAACACATATGACATCCCGTAAACGACATATTGCTCTCTACTTGCAAAGCTTACTTACGACAGAAAGAGGCTTAGTCTCATTTATTTATTTCGCACATGCATTTTATGTATTTAATGTGAAACGTACCGACAGCGACGACGATGGTTCAATGAGTCATTCATTCACAATTTGTATTTCATCGCAGTCGTTGTTCGTTCGTTTGCCTCCGCCACCGCGCTTTCGTTGTCATTTTGTGGCATTTATTCTAAGACGAAGTGAAACTTTGCTGTTTATTTTCCATTTCATTGTTTGCTAGTTGCAAATTGTTCATACAGAATTCGAAATGTATTCATTTGTTTGGAGTTTCATTCGCTTTCTTTCCACATATTTCTCTCATTTTTTTTTTTTTTTTTTTGTATGTCGTGGAAAATATTCATTGTCACACCGGGTGTATATAATGAAAACATTCGGTTACGTATGGAAAAAGAGAGAGAATGAAATATGAATAATCAATCATCGCATACATACAGGTTGGTTGATATATGCCACAATTATTCAGTGACACCCATATCAAAACTTATTATTATCATCACGGATGTTTTCGATCAAGTAATGTGAGCGCACGATAGTGCAACAGACACTACCAAAAATCTATTTATAAAATCAATGAAAGACATTGAATCGTAACCAATTGACAATAAGTAACTTAATAATATGAACGCCAGTTAGAATGGATTTTAATGATTATTTGATTGTGTTTTCTCTTAAGAGAGTAATTATTACTGAAAAGTTTTGAAAGTATACTTGAAAACGGACAGAAAAGAAGGATTCAAAACAGTTGCTATTTAAAGCGGATAAAATTCATTGACCCATATCTAACAATGTTAAAATGTAGCAATAATCTGAAAACTGACTATTTAATTGGCTGATAATAATACCATACATACGTATATACTTAGTGGGGAATTAATTTCGATTTGGGTCTTCCTTTGGCACATTCTATATAGATGTTGACAAAACGTAATTTCATGGAAGATTGCGCTTCGAACAAGCACACCGTTGTCGTCTGTAATATAGTACGTAATCTAGATTCTTTTTTTTTAATCCAATAAATGAGCTGAATGAATTGAATTGGCTTGTGAGGCATGAGCTCGGTTTCATTGAATCAACAATGAGAACACCAGTGATAATGCTCACAACGATAATGACGATGGCAAGGAGTACAAAGACCACTACGATGACGACCAATGTCGTTGATCGTAGTCATATGGCTTTCATCGATTACATAAACTAATTTAAAAATTTCTTCCAACGGCGTCCAATTGGTTGTATCATATGTATTTCAATCGTTTTTTCTGTTTTTTTTTTTATATACTCTCAAAATCCAAAGTGCAATTGATATTGGTTGCACTCTAATATATATATTTAGAAGAAGAAGAAAAAAAGCAAAAGATTCATTCAATATTTCACTCAAGTGCTGCTTGCTTACTTGCAGTGTGTGTATGGTTTATATTTTAGAGTCGGTTATCTCCAGTTTTCTTGACGAGGAATCATAACAAATTTTAAGAGAGAGAAAGAAAGAAGTGTACTCAACGACACGGACAATAAAATCCCGTCATTTACTGTATGTTTTGCATTGGGCTAAACCATTAAGCATGTGTATGAAACCTCATTTGCAACATCTTTTGCAATTACATATTTGTGTTGAATGCTGCGGCATCAGCGGTTGTTGTATTCTTCTTTCTCTCTCTATAATTCGTTATTTATTTTATATTCTCTTTGTTTTTTGAATTAACTGGGTGCTTTTCCACTTTCGTACTATCACTATAATTATTCATTGTCTGATGTTGTTGGCTTTTTGTAGTCATTTTCTCACATGGGCTCGCTCTTCCACTCTTTCTCTCTCACTCTCTATTTCATTTTCTCAGCAATTTATCAACCAAGTATTACGATTGCAATTTTGTGATGCTCATTCCGCACTTGCAATGCCTTTTTAAAGTGTGTGCACGAGTTTTTTTTTTCTTTCTTCAAAATTATGCATGCGCTTCTTGTCGATTGGAACGAGAACGACGTTTCATATAGACGACGACAACGTTGCACAAAATTATTTTTAGTCTTTTGTACAATAGAAATCTGGAAATCACATCCTACTAAAACGTGCATATCAACCGCTAATCGGTTGTCTTCTTTTTGTTTCTTCTCTCAACGGTCTTTACATCTTGTTTTCCAAGTTTCACTCTCATGGCTACAGCATATTCATTTCTCTTTTCGTTTTTCTACTGATTTGCAAGTAATCACAATTCATTTGGTGAACATTTAATAACCCTTTTTTTCGAAAAGAATTGTGAATGAATAAGACCGGGCATGCGATGAAAATTATCAATATTACTATTGAACATCGGTAAAATGAATTAAACCGATTAAAAGCACAAATTCGATGGAATACCCATAAGTGAGATGAACAAAATACGTGTTTTTGGGAATCAAATATAAATGAAACTAGATGAAAGTTCCTTTTATGCGATTCATAAAGATGATATATACTTACCTTGTGTGTCTCGTTGAAATATAAGATGAAGGTCCATGAAGGTCTCAAAAGTTTGTTGGATGTGAGCGGATCTTCTGCCGTTCATGTGTCCGTATGGATTTGATTGAAAAATTTAAACGAAACGATTAAATGGAAAGGAACAAAAGAGTAAATTGAGCGAACGAGTTAAATGAATCAAAAGACGATGCCCTTTTTATTTCGAACAGCATAACATGTGCCATTGCACTTTAAGCTCGTTTTAAATGCACTTTCACACTCTTTTTCGAGAGCTTAATTTTCTCTCAGAAACTCATTTGAATAACCTGAATGTGTTTGCTGTTGTTATTGTTCATCGGAATCTTGTGTTGGCAGTTTCATTTCGGCTGAACTGTGAAACATTTATTGAAAACTTGTGCGATTTCGATATACTCTCTGTATGCATTTACAATGCACTTCCAATTTCAACTTGAGTCTCGTATAATTGTGTTGTGCGCTCTCGTTTGCATGGCTAATGCCATCATCTTATTATAATTTATATCTTGTAGTTTAATTGCCATAATTACAATTGCCTTTAATACATTTCGAAATGGAATCAGCGATCGAAAGTGCAAGTGTTTACCGCCACGGCAGTGGCCAGGTTTTGTTGTGTATGTTTTTCTCTTTTGTTTTCAGATCGCGTCTTGCGTTTGCAACTCCAAGAATTGCAAATTCAAACGCGTTTATATTTCGTTGCACATCCCCTGTAGCCTTTCAATTCTTATCCTGTGTATATATATTTTGCAGTCGTGTATTCGGTCAACGATCCATCATACGCACACACACACACACACATCACACTATTTTTCCATCTTATTTTTGTTGATTTGATTTTTACTTTATGTTCCTTTAAATTGACTAGCCAGACCAAATGTTTTTATGCGATCAGATATAAGTAAATCTGTGGCATTAATTAAATGACTGCACTTTGTATAGATGAATCGCCGTCATATCTAATGTCGAAAGAGCGAAATAGAGTAAGGATAAAGAATGAACTGACTATTTTATTGTGTCCATAACTCATTTACCTGTGTCATGAGCAAACGATTCATTTGGTGTCGTTTTCAAAATGACCACTTAACTAAAAAAAAAAACTATAATTGGCCAAAAATTGTTGTCGTTGTTGTCTTTGTATGAAACGGAACTGAATGAAGATTGAATGAAGCAGCTAGCGTATCAGCAAATGGAAAATCGTGAACTGAAAAAAAAAATTACGAATAAAATCAAGTTATATAAGAGCTTGTAATTTTTTTTTCGTTCATCATCAGTTAAAAGATCGATTAAAAATTCAAAACACATTTGCGATCGATATATAATTGGCCGGATAAAATGCATTGCACGCGCTCACCTGAAAAAAAAAACAAAAGGAAATAGAGTGAAAGCAAGATACATGCAAGTCACATTAAGGAAAATTATTTCCTATTGATATCTTGCTGTTGCAAAAATATAAAAGAAACACTAGTAACTGTGGTCGATATCTCATCAAAAGCATCTCGTAATTGTAATGATAGCTGATTTAAACTCATCTTAATTGTGCTTGTTTGTTTATTGTTAATATGCCATTTTATCGCCTTTTGATTGATTTGTTTGCACAAAGTTTGTGTGATGCGTTTTTTAAACTCTCTCTTTATTTTCTTCCTGCTAAAAACAGCAATTTCGAGAAAATTCACCGGTTTTGAACAGCTCAAGTGGAAAAATGTATTTGCAATAGATTTTAATTTTCTTGATTGCGTCAACTTTTTTTGGCAATGGATCCAAAAAGTAATTCAATGATACAAGAAACAAAGACAAAATTACGAACCATCACATTACTCACGTTGGGGGAAAAACCAAATAATTCAGCAACCAGTAGAGGGCAACAAAAGAGAAGAAAAAAAAGAAACAATAAACAACTTCAACACATATTGAATATATGGCTAGAATGTTGAAAGCATAACACTTGCGACTAAATGAGCAATCCAGCAAGTGCGCGCACACACACATTCGCAATAGACCGTCCAACACGTGCGTTACACACGAAGGTGCTCGCCACTCACCGAATAAAACATTTCTTAATCGAAACAGTTAATTGGATTGCTAGATTTCTAATATATCCGCAATCGAAAACACGGCTAACGGTCAAATAATCATTATTTTCACATTGACGGTAATTGTTCACTTCGTTGTATTGTATCGTCAGGCGATTTTTTTTGTAGCGAAACTAAAAAGAATCAATGTGAATTTTTGAAATGCTTGACCGACGATCGACAACTACAATAATGCAGTAAAAAACCATTATACGCGATTCACTTTATATATATTGGGGAAGGTGGGGCAAAGTCGCCACAGTAAAAATCCATACAAGTTTTGGGTCCATTGGTGTCTTTCTTTTTCGATTGTTCTTCTGTTTTCATTTCATTTTCAATTTAGATGTTAGGATAACAAAAACTTCGGAAAACACCAAAAAAACAAACAACAATTGAACTGAGACCTGTCAAGATTATAATCAAAATCATTGCTATCAATGGCGCACCAAGGACAGTTTTTTTTCTTCTTTTGGTCTAATCATTTTCGAAAAAAGCATAGATGGCGACTTAACCCCACTTTCCCCTGTTCTATGTATCAATTTCTAAAGTGAAAATTAATGTGTTGTTTTACGCTTTGGGCAAATATTTAGTCCGATATTCAATCTCACATATAAGTTTGAATTGTAAAATTGCCAATGATTTAAATGGCAAGAGGTTGAATGCAACAAAAATATGACACATTTCCAATGATGATGATGCAATCAGATGGAAAAAAATGCATTCTATTGTATAATTATAATTAATTCCATGAATTTCATTGTCATTTTATGACTTGTAATGTATGGTGTTCACATGTTAGTGATAATAAATACTAAATTGTGAATTATTCGCTTTTTGCGCTCATTGTCCATTGAAATAGTTCTGCAAAATGCTAGGCAAAATGTTTACAAGCATATTGGAGCCGAGAAAGTATCATAAAATCAATTGAATCAAAGAAAATGGGTTTTAAGAAATAATTATTCACATTTCATGCGATGATTCCCACTCTCGCATCCATCTCTGTTTCTTTATATACGGTCTTTATCTGTTTGTGTGTATGATCTCAACTTGATTGTGAATATTAACACAACAATCAGACAATTTCCCACCTCTGCAGCTGAAAACGTATATAATACATACACACATATATGTATATATTTACACTGTGACAAATTCATACACTTGCTTGTTATGCATTAAGCGGATTTCACCGAATGCGCCACCGGTTGGTTCCACATACGACAAGCGTTTTATGCCGGCAAGAGACTCCGTGCTAGTGCTCTCTTATTTGTAACCAGATTTCATGTATCATACGCGTCTTACTCATTCAGACAAAGAGAAAGAAACAGAGTCGATGATTGTGTGTACATTGTACACAACAACAATCTACTAACACTCATATTATTTATTACCACTCTTTTTCAGCATATTTTTTTCTTCTTCTTTTTTATAAGTGTGTGTTACCATTTTTTACGTTTTCAGTTTTGGCTTGTGTTGTTGTTGCCTTTTTATTGTTGCTCTGTTACTGCTGCTGTTGCTATTTCGCTGTTATTGTTGTTGGTTCTCTCTGGCCGTATTTTTTTATTCGTTTGCGTTTTCTGTTTTGTTTTTGTTTTTTTTTTTTTTTGCACACACTGTGTGCGCGCTCAAAACATCGACAGCACGAAAACTTATAATATTTGTCGAGAGTTTGATTTAGTTTGGTTTGTTGTCTTCAACTGGTATGTAGCGTACATGTGTACGTCGAATTATTTCATGAAATTTCTGTGTTTATAATGTAGAAGCCCCTGTGCGCGCGCGACACAATATTACTATTGTATAGGCATTTCTCGTTGACAAACTCAATCGATTCTGAAAATAAAACAAAAACCGAAAAAAAAACATTCTCTCCATTCTACAAATAGATAAATAATATAAAGAAAAAGAAAATACTGCGCACTATTCGTACACGATGTGTTGACAGTTTGCCACTGAAAATTAGAAACAGTTGATCCGTTTGCACTCACATGAAGACTATTTGTTTTGAGCTAGAGTAAATTCGTATCAATTTTGAAATTGATAGGAACTGAAAAAACTGAAAGAAAAACACCAGTGACTTTTTGATTAAAAAAGCTGATGAGAACTGAAACTGAACCATGGACACAGAAAAATTTAGTGTGTTTTGTTTTCCCTGAATATAAAATAAACGGCGAGTGAAAAAGAAAAGAAAGAAACAATTCATCTGAAACTATTTTAAAGTGTTGGTGTTTTATTTTTGAGTGTACTGCAAATAAAAACAAACAGATGAGAAAAGAAACCTTAGTGTTTCCATTAAGTTTCGGTTAGAAATGCGTCGATCATTTTTTTCAATTAACTACAGCATGAAAATATAAACGATTATTGTGATCACTTTGATCATCTTAGTGAATTTCACTCACACATACACACACACACAAGTTGGCCAAAAGTATTTTTTCTCTGTGTTCGCCTGAACATCGCCTCTAAATAAATTTTCAAATAATTTTAATTTCAATGTTCAGTGCTATTGAGGTAGGTTGTGACAGTGGTGTTTGTATGTATGTTGTTTGCATTGACTTTGACTAGATGCATGTTGACGGTGCAAGTTGTTGAGTGCTAAAAATACATATATATTTTTCTCGTCAAGAATTTCGGAGATTCCATGTAGAGTCAGTGCTAGTGCGACAAAAATATTTCAAACAAAGCACCGTTTTTTATTTTTTGAATGAGTTTTTGCGCATTTTGTAACAGTTAACTTGTTTCAATTTGTTGTTCTTATTTGTTTTCTTGAGTCATACTTTCGGAGTGCATTGTTGTCTTTCTCACCGTTTTTTACAAAATATGAACACAAATTCCGCACATCACACTACGACAAATGAGCAAACAAAATGAACGCGAAAGATTGAGGGAAACGTGTTAAGCACATAAACAGAATAATAATAATTTAAATGATTTTTTGACTAATTATGCTCCATCATATTAATTGTTATTGGTTGTTTTGATGCAATTTGTCCAGTTCGTCTAGTCTGGTTGTCGTCTGTGTTTTGGCGACAGTTTTTTCACCTCGTTACACATTTTAGATGGGAAACAAACGCAAAATACATATCAGAAATATCGAATATGTAATCGGTCCAGAAACTATATGACTATTGTTCACTTTTTTCATTTGTTGGCGCTTTTTTTCTTCTTTGTAAATTACAAATTTTAATTAAAATGGCGAGGTTAATTGAATAAGTGATTGATTTGAGTTATTTAGAATCATTAAGTCAGAATAGAATAGTGTATTAAAATAAATTTCCAAGTGATTACGCGCGCAAAGATCCACATGGTCCGAAATGTGGTTGATGCAGAGAGCAAGAGCAAGCAAACGAGACCATTTTTTACATTCACTTGAAGGGTAGTGAATGTCAAGTCTATCCTGCTTCTTCTTTCGCTTCTCGCGATATTATCGTCATCAAATATTGTGTTTCTGATTTAATCATGCTGCGTATGCCTTCGATCTTATGTATAGGTATTGTTCTCTTGTTGTCAGAACAGCTACCGGCTGTGTGAGTAATTTATTGTTGTTGTTGCTACCATTGTCGCTACTGCTTTGTGTATTTGCTTTTTCGTCATTATATTGAATAAGTAAAATCCGCTCATTTCAATTTAGAT
Organism: Contarinia nasturtii; assembly: GCF_009176525.2. Classification (NCBI taxonomy): domain Eukaryota; kingdom Metazoa; phylum Arthropoda; class Insecta; order Diptera; family Cecidomyiidae; genus Contarinia; species Contarinia nasturtii. The sequence continues at coordinate 20,782 of NW_022202631.1, read as the reverse complement.
AGATTTTAAAATCTGCACGTTCATTCAATACTTGACCTTGTTCAAGAAATACGATTTCTGCTAACCAGAAGGAAATCTCTCAGTTTAATATATGTAATGTTTTGGTTCACGATCTGAACGCGTATGTATGTGGATTTGTATGAAAGCAAAGCATATGCTACACATTTTTTTCTCTCGCATATATGCTTAATGTTGTTTTATTTTTGTACATATAGAACATTTTCGTTTATTTTGTTCAACTTGCCATTTTCGTCCAATGTATATATGTATATCATTTACACATACAACTTACCTATAAATAAAATAAAATGATGGACTTTGTTGTGCATTTTTTTATTTTCTCTCATTGTTTTTTCTTTATATCTGGCACTTAACTTAATGTTTCATAATGGTCGATTTTAATGCATATTTGGTTTTGTTTCTTTACCCTCGTTGAATCTTTGAATTAAAATTCATGAGCCAACCATCCGCATAATTTGAATTTTGGCAATACGAATCGTGGCGCGTCCGATGCTCACTCATTAAGTGAACCAATTTTCATTGCATAAAAACCAAGACATGATTGCAATACATACCATGCTCAGTCGGGTGAGACTCACGCATTTAATTTAATTGCTATCAAGCACCACGATGAATACTTACTTATTCAAACAATTTGTTCATTTGTATTTTTTTATTAAATCACGGCTGGTGATTCCACTTTTGTGAATCAGTAATTCGTTAGGTTTTTCACTCGTGCATCTTAAGATGAAAAATTGTTGTGGCAAATTCATCCATTATCGAGCATATGTTGACGGTCGAATTTGGTCCCGGATTTGTGTGTAGTTTCAGTCAAAATCAACGTCATCAATGGAATTGTTATAACTAATTTTTAAATTATGATTTGATAAAATGAAATAACGAAAACACATTATTATCAATTCGTTTACAATTTGTATCAATTTCATCAGATTGCTTACCTTTGTAAGCTTCGCTGCTGCGATATCACGATGCCATACAGTTGTGAGCGATGGTTGTGCTCCAGCAGCTCCCTCGATTTCAACGTTTGCAACATTTGGTAGCCATGTTTTGAAGAAGCGTTGCTTCTTTGACACCAAACGAGCTGCATTCGTCCATCTCGAAGAGTTGCAGCAATTTCATCGCCCATTTCTCGCAGCTCGCGCCTCATTCGTTCAATTACTCGTCGCATTTGCAGTAATCGTTTGCTCACATTGGTTACGATGGTTCGTGGTAATCCAACAATTGGATTTGGTGCACAACCCACACATTTCTTATAACGATCGCCTCGAGTTGCTAGTGGAAATCGCTTGAAACACAATGAGCAATGCTGTGTATTCATCGACCATTCGAATGATGCAATTGCCACGTTTCATGATCGATGCAATGAGTTTGCGCGTGCCTGGGCAGCGTACATATTTCTTGATTCTAATCGGCGAATTGGCTGGTGTTGATCCGCTGGCTCCCATGTAGAAAATGGATGGTTCATTTTGTACCATTTTACATGTCGTTTTGTCCATCGCACGTACCGATTCAATGTGTTTGTCGAGTCCCAATGGTGCATACTGTTTGGCCGAATACGTTTCAATTCCGTTGTTCATCATTCGAAGTCGATGTGCAATGTATGAACGCCATGATGGTCCTTTTGGCGATGGCATTTCACCAATCATAGCTGCAATTCGGTTGCGGTCACATTGTTCTTCGAATGCAATCCCTTGATTTCAGCGTCCGTTTTCTCGACTGGCTGTACTTTTGGCTTTTTGTACAAAAACGATACAGATACGCCATCCGAACAAATCTGGTGCTCAGAATCCTTTTTGTTGCTCACCAATTTGCAAGTTTTCTCCACATTGAAAAACAGATTCCAACTCCCATCTTTGTTTGCACTGAATTCTTTCTTATCAATGTTTCTTCAATTTGGCGCTCCTTTTTTGGATTTTCGTTTACCACATTTTCCCGGCACAACTTTTATATGGCATAATATGTTGTATAATGCATCTGTATCGATCCGAATGTGTCGCCGTTGGAAATCACACATCGGTACAACAACGAAATTCCGGAATCGTGGTTTATCACGACGATCTTTGTACGTGATATGAAACATCCGGATAGTGCGCTGAATGAATGTCCACATGCGAATTGATTTGAACCAGCCATTCTTAACGTCACCAACAAAACGTAGCTCATCTAACAACTCGCCCAGTCGCAATTCACGCTGTTCATCACCATTGGTGGTATTTCTGCGATGATATGTGTAGTTGACGGCATTTGTTATGTCAACATTGTCGTAATATGGCAATGCGTCACCGTCACCAAACCGATCGTTGAAATAATTGTACAGCGTTGCAAAGTCGTTCAACTGAAACACGCGTATTTTGAAGAATTTCTTTAATCGGCTTTCGCAATGGGTAGTCAGATTTGTTTCGACGTTATCCATATATATCTATCCATATATATCTATCCATATATATCTATATCTATATATATATTATCCCACAGATACGTAAACGCTGCTCCGAAGCCATTGTTAGTTGGCCATTCAATGAAATGAGATTCAACCATGTGACGAAAATCCGGTAACATCAGCGACACGTTGTCAATGTTGGGCAAGAGCACAGCTCTAAAACAATTCTGGATCCTGTTCAAAAAATTCTTCACCATTATTGCCTTCAATGTCTTCAATGTTACCTATTCAACAAACGAACACACACAAAGAGAAAACAATCAAATCAATTCATTCATTGCAATTCACATCGAAATTCTAGTAAAAAAAAGTAATTTCAAAAACACACAATAATAATTGAATTTCATCTCACCATCATCAACAATAGCAACGATGCCAAATTTGCTATTTTTGTGGCCTTAATCGACAGAATTGTGATGATTTGGACCAAAATATCACGATATTCTGGACGAAGTATTCCCGGCAGCCCCTGTTTGATGGACCTTAGATCCTTGTTCGGATCGGTCGTCTTGTGTCGACCCATTTTGCGTTCTATTTATACTCAATTAAAAAAAAAAACGAAAATCAAACACAAACTTCACAGTGTAAAGAAATCTATTCTTTTGCAACACACATTAAACTCAAATGAGAGGAAACAATTGTATAAAAAAGACCGTCACGATGTGATGTGATGCGGAGATTACGAAGCATATTTTTTTTAATGTAAACAAATGATGATCGGCTTCGATGTGACTGACACACAGCCACCAACTGTTAAATTTCATACACATTCGAAATTCGTTTCTGGTTCAAAAATTCGAAATTGAAATTTTATTCATGAAATAAAAAAAAGTAATGCAGTAAATGACGTCTAAAAATGTTTTTAATTTTAAATCAAATAACGCAAATCTCTCTCCAAACGGATTGTTTATATTTTTATTACTGAGCAACAAATGAATCGTTACAATTTAAAACTTAACGTTTTGGGCTGTGTTTACATTATTAATAACGAAATGGTATTGGAACTGAATGAAACAAATGGAAGTCATTCCATTGGAATTCTTACTATGCACATAATCTCCGTTATATTAGACACTAAAATGACTACCAAAATGGGTTAAAGCGTTACATTTTACTTTTCCGCACACACCTAGTGTGTAAGGTAAAGTATTGAAATCGGTCGAAAAATTAACACCCATCAAAAATGTGTTTTTTGGGTGTTTTTGGGGCCAGGGAACACGAATCCAGCGTTTTTTTGATGTCCGAATGTATGTGCGTACCCTGTACCCTGTACCCTGTACGCAAAAATTTGTTAACACGATAACTTTCAAACAATAAAAGTAATTCAAAATCTGACTTCACAAGATGATTGGGGGTGCCGAGGAATAGAAACCATTAGATTTTGAGCGAATTTGGTTGATAGAGTAAAGTGTCATGTCTGGTGTGATGCCCATGGGCATCCATGGGAAAAATTCAATTTTTCTTCCAAAAGTCATATTTAATGTATACTTAAACACTCAAAAATGTGTATTGGGGGGTTTTTGGGTACGAGAAAACCGAATATGACGTTTGTTTTGCGATACAAATAACTTTCGGCACACTTTTCATACAAAAATTTCCAAAAAATTGGATTTTTGTATGGAAGCCATGCCTGTATGATATCGTAATGAGCTGAAACTTTGCACAGGTTATTTTTATCACACAAAAATACCATTCCGAGAGTCTGAAGACATTTCAACGTATATTAGGGGTACCTCCAATACAAAATTTTGGATTTTTCGCTAAAAAACGAAACTTTGTATGGGAAGTAAGTACCCTTAATATGCATTGAAATTTCTTCAAACTTTCAGAATGTTAGCTTTTTGTGAAAAAAATAACCTCTGCAAATTTTCATTTGATTACGATATCATATAGGCATGGCTGCGATACAAAAATTCCCATTTTTAGTATTTTTTGTATGAAAAGTGCTTCGAAAAATATTTGTATCGTAAAACTAATGTCAGATTCAGTTTTCTCGTGAATTCAAATTACAGTAAAAGATATGTAATAAATGAATGTTGTGGATCACGGTGCGAGAAAGTTCATCTTACGGATGTAAGACATTTTATTTTAACGTTAAAATGGATGAAAAACGTTACAATTTTGTTACAATTTTCTTCTAATCTCCACATGCGCTTGTGCAAGTATTGACATAGTTTGTTTTATTACTTCGGGAAAGTTTTAATTGTGATAAAATAGATTTTCGTCATCAACTCGAAACTTTTTTCTCTTCAAGTGATTTAAATGTGACGTCATGACCTTAAGCCCTTATTGTTGAACTGAATGTTAAATTTCGCAATTAAATTGATTGCCTGCCTAGTATGCTTTGTAGTCGAAGTCTCTATATTTTTTTCATATTTTTCCCTTCATTCGATACACCTGATTTTTTTCCTTTTCATTTGTTTCTTAATTTTCTGCATGGCAAAATATGATTTCCAATCTACTTAAAGCTATGTTCCTCTAAACAACAGTAATATAACAAATTATGATACAATATTTCAAGTCAAAATGTTTCTACCTCAAACGAATGAGTGGAAAAAAAATCGATGATTGCATCAACGGGCTACCATTTTTGGGTGATTTAGAGTGTGTACGCTTCGAGGTGAAACTCAAGTAACCAAAAAAAACGATTGTTGCTCTTCTCCATCCATTTTTATTATTATTGAAGTATATTTAAAAATACTGCACGAACCATTTCGATAAACACACTTTACTCAATACTTTTTTAAAAATAACCTCCTAAAAATCTGACTTCGCATATTACTGACCAAACTACATTCCCAAATTGAGTTTATTAACTATCTTTCAATTGATCAAGTTTCGCGTCCGTATTCATCGAGAGTAGATGTGCACACATTCTTTGTGTAATACGATTAGTTTGACTGTGCACGTTCGAATTGTGTGCTCAATGAAAATCACAGAGTTCAAATGTGGAGATAAATAGAGCACATAAACAGGTGTCAATGTTATTAAAGCCTTTTCTTCGTAACTATGCTTTTCACAAGAACTTAAAATCTTCTATAATCTGTTCCATTGCATAATGTAGTAAAGAAAAGCTGATACCAAAGTCAATAAGTTTGCTTGAAGAAAGTTTGCACAACGCAAAACCATCTGTCGGTCTATCGTGTCAGAAAGAGAAAAAGACAAAAAGAGAGAGAGAGAAAGCGAGAGAATGAGCGTCCAAAGTGCAAATAGATTCATTACCTGGAAAAGAATGTTTTAAGTTATTTAATGTATTTTCGAAGTTCGTTAAGTATTAAAGTAGCTGCTGGATCGGAATGGATATAGAAAGACAATTCAGTGCACTAGAACATAATAAATAATGTGCATGTTGTAGCCATAGTAGCAGCAAAAAAACTTTCAATCTAAAATCCATGACTGAAACTATAACACAAGATAGAATGTATCGCTTTTTTTTTTGGTGTTCGGCTGGCTTTTCCAAACGAGTGAAATTTCGTACAAAATGAACAAAGAGAAACCCCAATCTCAACATATTTATGAAGAATTAAATTCCCCAAGTTAAAATAGATTTTTAGTTAGTTTAAAATACTCCGAACACACATACAACCATAAAATGCTAGATTAAACCTTTTTTCTCTATATTTGTCATGGTTTCACTTTAACCATCGAGAGCGCACGCGGGTCATTCTTTAAGAACATTTAACGCTGAATAATTTAACAGCGTAATACAAGGGAAATAGTCTTGATATACGTGAATTAAAATAACTACACATCCAACGATCCCGGCAATGAATATGTTCGAACGATATTCTAGTCGAATAAGAGAAATGCGAGAGTAAAAAAAAGAAGAAACACGTTCTCACACATTTTGTTGTTCCGACACTCTGTGATAGTTTAGTGAACTTTTGTGTTTCTTTTCAATACCGTTGGTCAGATTTCTGTGTTCTCTGTCCATCCTTTACGGGTTTTTTTCGTTGTTGTTGTTGCTATTGTCACTGTTCCAAATGACTCGAGTGGTACAACAGTGAAATTTCATCAATTCGAATGAATTTTTCAACGACAAGTTCTCGAATGAAACAAAAAAAAATCCACGTTACATTTTTCAGTTGGTTTTTTGTTCCTTCTTCGAAATTGTGTGCGCTTATGATTTTGATGAACCATTTCAATTTTTTTCGTTCACATTTCGAGTGTGTGTGTTTGGTGAAAAATACTTTCCGGTGAATAAAAGACTGTCAGATTTATGCGTTCGGTGCACGTTGTAACACTTGAAGAACGGCTCAAGCTCAGAGTGCCAAGATTCTATTAGATTATGCATTGGTGTATAATAACTCTATAATGCACTTAGTTGGCTCATGGCTGCAAGCACGCAGCCCATATCTACGAGCACACCATAAAATTCAATTGAATTAAACGCGTATGATTTTTTTTTCAGTCAAAATCGGCACTTGGTATTTCTATCGTGAAGCTATTCAACCTATTCTTATTTGCATTGAAAGATCCTTTTACAGTAATAAAAAAACGTAGCACATGAATGAAAAAAAGAAGTAATTGGTGTGAGCATATCACAGACAGCTCGAATATCATTTTTATTATTGCTCTTGAGTTCAAATTACATTCGATACTGATAGCCGGATGTGTATTGTGTATGCATAACGAAGCATACGTCATCATTTAATCCATTCAACATTTTGTATGTGTGTATGTATGGAACGACTGAGTGTTTACATCATGGATGAATTCGAATTGAGCATTGGACCAGAATTGACAATTCACTGACTGAATACAGGAAAAGAAAAAAAAAGAAAGGCAACAAACGCAAACCGGAGACACAGAATAGAATAACTATCAGCAAACGACTGAAACTACAAGCATATACGTGAAGACAGAATTTAAAAAAAGCGTTACATTGGCTGGTATAGCAGCAGTTATGTGTGATTATGTTTTCTTCATTCTTTATATCAACCGCTTTTGTGTGTGTGTGTGTGTGTGTGTTTGTATTTAAATTTTCGCCAGTTTTCTCGACTCCTCTCTTCCACGTTTTTTTTTTTTTCATATATTGCGGTTTTGTTGATTTTTTTCGAATGATTTTTCTCGCTCATACACGTATTCATAGTTGGAGGTGGCGCTTGAATTCTCTTTGCTATTTTTTCCATCTCTTTTTCTTTGCACATCGTTATCGTTTGATATTTTCGCATTTTATTTTAGTTTTTGTTGCTGTGTGTGGCAGCAGCAAAAAACACCTTTGATTTCTTTTTTTTTTAATCGTTTAACATTTCAAAATCTGTTGAAGTTCATTTAGTGTGATTTTTTTGTTTGTCAGTGCAAAATCAACCATAAGATGTGCTCACATGCGATATCGATTGGCATACTTACGGTGCAACCGATTATTATAATTCCCAATGGAATTACTTGTTTGGATCATTTCATTAGTCGTTTGAACAGAAGCCATGTGTGTGGATTTTTTCTTTATATATTTTCATGCTGTGCCGATGTTTAATTAGCAACTTTGACACAAATATTTTGATGTAATTTAAAAGTTTTTTTTTTACTTCTGTTTTATTCATTCGTTGATTTGGACAATTTATTTTGTTTCGACGCGATTTCATCAGATGTTCTCAATACGTGGTGGTACGTGGTGGCGATATTACGTTACAACTTAACAAAAGTTATTATGATTGAAATACAATGTTAAAAGAAAACCATTTCGAAATTGATAGATATAAAAAAAGAAGACGGTGATTTAATGCTTAGCGCAATTTTCGAGTGTTAAAAGACAGTTACATCGCAAGCGGAACGAATGACAAAAAATAGTTGAAATATTTTCAAGCATCACTTATATAAATGTTTGACGATATAAATGTCATGAACATGGTATTCCTTAAAGATTTTACCACCAAAATCAAAGGATATCTTTTTAACGTAAGTTTTTATTTAACTAATTTTTCACATCTTTCAACACCTGCAATAATTTTTAATTTTTTAATCAAATTAGATGTTATGTGTACGTGCGTGTGTATTTGATAAATCCGTGAATTCATGATCTCTGTGTGTATGTGTGAGGTTATTTACGATCTCAACAATAATTTTTTTTCTTCGTTCGACGGTTTTTATTCATAACTCGAACGAAAAAAATTCACGGTCATGCGTTTGTCTTCAATTCGTCTAATCTTCTTTCCATTATGCACCATGAAATGCAGATGGATTCTTCGCAATTCTATTCGTTGTGCTATTCTAAATTTACAGACCTTGTATTCGATACTAATTAACCAGAAATGAAGCAAGCGTCACGTTTTTCTATTTCTTTATTCGAATTTTTCACGCGTATAATTTTATTATGGGCTAACATTGTTATGATTTTTTTTTCGCTCTGTGAATTGAGTGTGGAACAGTAGCCATTTGAAATAATGGAATTTTTTTTTCACATTCAAGAATTGAAATGACTGGGCAACTTTGCGTGTGCATACATTGTGTATTATATTTCACGATTGACTTTGGCAAAGCATTGCCAATATGAATGATTGTTCAATCAATTATTTAAACGCAATTTAGTTTTCGAAACAAGATACCATAAATATGTGGTTTTTTTAGCTGTGTCTACTTTTGACGCAATGATTCGAAAAGCTCACAAAAAACTACGATGACTTGGAAGTATGAGACGTGATACAATTACCATTATGTGTTTATTTTTAAAGTTTGAAGATGATTTCGAACGTACACTTTTTGGGTTGATTTTTGACATTGTCATCATTGATCAATCCAGCCAAAATGACCGCTTTTGCATGTGACAATTTGTATTTAAAAAGATTGATGTGCGTCTTTTTTATTTTTTTTATTTTTTAGCAAAGCTATTATGGTTTGTTTACGATAAACTTTTAGTGGCCAATTACAATTTGTTGTTGCTGTCGTCGTTGTCTACATGACAATTAATTTGTCCTCATTTCTAATGCTACTCTTCGGTGGCCAAATACTCGTTTTTTTGTATAGCGTTATTCGTCTAACCGAAAGAGAAAGAAGACGGAAAACGGAGGAAGAGAGATGCCAGAGTGACACGTTTGTGAATTGACCGGATTAACGATGATCATAAACTTTGACGACGATGACAAACAGGTGAAGATGGCGATGTGATATTCCAGGAAATAATAATATTTTCGTATATACATAGACTCTACGTCGTAGAAATATCCATTGCAAATGATGATTTTCATTTACATCGCACGCTTCAACATAGGCATGAAATTTTCACTTTTTTATGTTCTTCAAACGGGAATAAATAAACAAATCAAAAAACAAAACAAAAAATCTGTTTTTCGAAAGGCATTCCATCAAAAACAACAGCATTTTAAAAAACATGATTTACATATTGAAAATGAATTAAAATGCAAAAAAGCCGTCATATAATCTTCACCGACAGGGAATGGAAATGTACGAAATCGCGCACGATTTTACTGCATTTACTCTATTTTCGGATAAATGTTTTTATTCAATTCTTTTTTTTATTGCAACACAAAGAGATGTTATGTGGCAAATTTTTACGGGCATGATGTTATTGTTAAATTCAATGTCATCCGAAAAAAAAGAGAAAAAAGCGTAACGAATAATGCCCAAATAGAATTGAATTGTTATTTTTGATTCAATATTCCATACGATATTTAGCATTGTTGTATCGTTTCTTTTGAAATGAATGGCGCATTTTTTTGTTCCCAAACGAATATAAATCTGGTGCTCTGAATGCATAAACGGTGAAATTTTTAAATAAAACTACAAACACCTGCCTAGTTTTTTACACCTATTTGAGTCTGACCTAGGGGATTTCATCTATTCGATCATACAATGTTCACGTCCTACTGTACAGTGTACACAGTATAGCTACACAGAATCGAAGAAGATCCGCACAAAAGAGAACGAAAAAACATGCCATAGACGAAATATACACCAAATATATGTAGTTATGCACATTTATTTGCGCGTATTACAGATGATTTTGCAATATAGTTCACTATTCACAGTATAAATCGTATACATTTGAAGACAAAAGCCTCTAGAGTCTGACATAGAAAAATTAATTAATTCTATGTAAAATGTCACATGATTTGTTTTCTATGTACTCCTGCCGTACGGTGCATAAAATGGAGGTCAAACCACCGAAAAATATTTTTGTTATGTTCATCTATTTGTCATGTTTTGCACATAAATTGCGGTGAAAATTAAGAACAAAACAGAATTAGTGTGTTATCGTGTTTGTGGGAAAAGCAACTTCAATACAGTAAATAGGTTTATTTAGTTTACAGTTTTTGTGACATTTTTTTTCGTTTGCTCTGTTATAAATAATCAACATATATCTAACAATAGAGTGAAATAAATTTCTGTCACCAAGATCACATTTATAACGGCGTATCCGGCGTCAAATCTGGCTTTTATTCATATAAAAAATACACACAAAGAAATCATTGACGCATATATGTCGTGCACGTATAAATTTTATTTGCATGGAAATTATTGTGACAAGTAGATGAAATGAGACTTTCAAAAATGATTGCTCAGTAAGAAGTGCATTTTGTTGGCGACTCAATGTCCGTGACTTTGTGTCATCAATTTGCCCAGTAACCATTGGCAACCCAACAAAGAAAAAAAAATGTTCATATTGGAAAAGATACTGAGATATGGAGAAGATAGAAAGGATAAATGAATATCCCGTATGAAAAATGTGCATTTAAACTGAGAATGTCTGGTTGAACGTTACTTTTATCAAGAAACCACATTGAAGTGCATTGTACAGTAGGTGCGCCACATACAAATCCACAATGGTTGGTTGAACAAAAATCAGAGCAATTTTTCAACATTGGAAACTGACAAAGAGAAAGCAATGAATGAATGTGTCGTGCACTTGCAATTAATTGAAAGTGTCGTAATTTAGTGAACGCTGTTTATAATCGACTTGCCAATTCGAACTGTTTTTGTTTTTCCATACACTTAAAAACGGATAAATTAAATGCTTCACAGATTGTTCAAAGGAATGCATTGTTTAACACAGTGTATTTGGATAATTGTGCACGATTTTGTTCCATGTGGATACCATTGAAAGAAAATTGGTTCATCATTTAGCTGCAGCAGCTGAATCGTTTGGAATTCAAGTAAATTTGTCAATGCAAATTCAATGCTTTGAATTTGAAAGGGATGCGTTCATATTACATAATTTCAATCCAAGGCAAAATTGAGTCGTAAGCGAGTAATACATTCAAGGCCAAATTGAATGCCTAAGAGTACAATCAACGATTTCCATTTGAATGTAATCTGACCATAAATGAAGCATTTCATTAGAACTAGTGTTGAAATGCTTTGTTATGCAAATGAATTGGTGGCTGTCATTTTGTGTGCCATTGCAGAATGCCATAGAAAAGTGACAATGAAAAAAGAAATGGCACATACTACCATCACTTTTCAAATGGGCAATGTTAAACGAAAATGTGACGAGAAAAATATTATATTAAAGTCTTATTGAAGAGAAAATAAATGTCAGCATGAATTCTTTTCAAAAATAAATAGAAAAAAAACATAATAATTTATTGAATTTCAACAGAGATTCGATTAGTGAAGGGTTTATGAAATATGCTGATAAAGTGAACATTGTTCGCTCAATATAAACTTAAAGTCTTGCCTTATTAATTAAAAATGAACAGTGAACATAGTTAGAGTGCAAAAAGAAAGATAAACAAACAAAAATAGAGCGAGAGAGAAAAGTGCTGATAAATCCAACCGTTAATCTGACACATTTAACTGCGTTATGTGTGAGTGTTTTTCCTCCTTCTTCTTCTTCTTCTTCTTTAAAATATCATTTGTGTATACCGTTGCAGCACGTTCATTTCATATTTTTACCAAATAGAAAAATGTGCGCGCACACACAAAATGTTGTAATTAAATTATCGTTTGTGTCATCGCTTGTAACATCGGGCATTCACTTTTATTCATTGTGTCTGCGTGCGACAAGCGACATGTGTTGAGTAGAAATGATGATTCCGAAACAAAAAAAAAAAACGCACAGAATAAGAAGTACTCAAGAAATTCAACAAACACGCCAAATGATTGACATTTTAATGATTTTTTATATTTAGTGGCTGATGATTTTAATGGCACCAATAAGCAACCGGCCAATCGATTCATTGTTTAAATTAAAATTAAGTGTGCTTGGTCGTTCGATGACACAATGGATTAATAGCTAAATAATTAACACATACGGCCAAAACAGTCCATTCATTATTTGTTTTTATGTCTAAATATGGAGAAAAGCTGACTAAAGATTGATTTGCAAACCATTTCTGTCGCTAAGTCACAATATTATATGCCATTTCCTACTCAAATTCACAGAGAGAAAAACCGAATGGTTAATTTTTTTTATGTAACAAACTTTGTTGTTTTTTAATGTGTCTTCTTTGTGGCGTTGTGTTATGTATAGTGATAGTTTATGGATTATTTTTGCAAGTTTTATCATACGATTAGTTGTCAGCGTTTTACACAAAGAGGCTCAAAACTATCGCATAAAAGGAGATGGAGCAAAAGAGAGAAGAAAAATGTCCGAATAAAGTATTTTTTTTTTTTGAAGTTTGGATCGGCTTCAGATTCATCAAATCTATAATTTGTGTGTGTATTGATGTTGTTTTTGTGGTCGTTTGAAGCATGAAGGCAACACGAAATGTGTATATGTGTATACCATATAAGTGTGTATCCGATATATTGAGCATGTCAATGGCAATGCGCTATCTATTCCATGTGCTTTGGGCATGGTTGTTTTTGTTGTGCTGTTATTTTGGATATATGAACATTTGGACATTGTATTTGTACTGCATCTGTATATAAATGTGTGTGTATGACAGCGTCAGCTGTGCCGGGAGCGATAACACACATTACAATAGAGACTTTTCCATGTTGCATTTTCAACATTACATATAGTTTTTTTTTTTTTGTTCATCGTTCATCGACTATTTACTGTGTGTCGGCAATCCATTTTGGAACTCCATTATCAAATTGACGGAAGCCAGTTCGGAACAGAGGAGCTCGTACAATAATCATTATGGTATCATCGGATAGTTTTGCATGTATGTTTGCGTAAACGTGCGCCAAAAAAATTCATGTGAAACTTTACTCTTTTCATTGTTAATTCAGTAGTTGAGTACTTGAGCCGTTTACAGTTGAGTCGACTCACACTTCCACTTGCTTAATGTTATTTAGTTTGTGCTGTCCCATTGGCACACTCGCATAAAATTTCGTACAAAAACAATAAAAGAGACAACAAACTTTCAAGATTTTATTTAAATAATAAACTTTCAAGTCGTTCACTTTCACAGTTTAATATAAAATTCGTAAACAAATCGAATAGATTGTCTTAAGAACGATATACGAAATTGGAAAAAGATAACAAAAACGTACACGCTCGCCCAAAATCAATGTGATGGTTGAACAAAAAAAAAAGTGTAGTAAATTCACGTTCGCATATGCAAATATTTCGTCATAGCACATTCAATATTAGCGCGTCCGATGTGTGTGATATCACAAATGTGAAAAGTGATTGAACTGTGTAACACTTGCCTGAATATCGATTAAGCTTCCATTGAAAGTTTCCGTTTTGTGAATCTAAAAAAAACGCAATAGGGTTTTTTTTGTCGTCATCATTGTTGTTGAGTCCAACGATGCATACAGTGAACTGGAAAGTACAAAATACGGTGTAAATGATGATTTATATGGGTTTCAAGTAGTACACAGATGTCAGTAATAACAACAAAACAGCGAATTGCGAAGAATAAGAAACGCACAAAAGACAAAATGGTCAATGGTTGTACGTGGATGTACATTGAAAATTATGTGGCTTGGATATGATTACAAGTATGGACTAATTCAATTTAAAGTGGCTGAATGAAAAAGCAACGCAAAAAAAACCAAAAGCAAAAGCGTCAAACGAAACAAAATCACACACTCAAAAAATACAGAGCACAGTCTCATCGAACAATGCAGTTGCTTCTCTGTTGTTTTATGACATTTACGATTTGCAAAAATTGAATCAAAAACAACGAAACAGAGAAATATTCAGACATTTTCATATCCATTCCAACAACAACAAAACATGCGATTCAATTGTGTGTTTTCGGTTTTAAACAAAATGACACTTTTTACCTAAATATATTTCATCGAAGCAAACAAAATTCAATATTAATATAACGGATTTTATTGCATGCAAAACAAGTCGGTTGACTGTACGCAAAATCGACATAAAAAAATCAAATTCCATTTATACATAATAACATACAAAGATCAATTGCGTTCACGTGTATTCGGCATACAACGACAACAAGTTGACGACATGAGCGCACACTCATTTGATTATCCACAATAACAAAAACAGCAACATTAAAATCAATAGAATCTTGTTTTGATCAACTAACAAATAAATCATGCTTTAAAGCAACTGAAAAAGAAGCGGATACAATTCACAAATAGATATACGAATGATAAAAGTGTCTTTGTTGTTTATTTTATGCAATGTAAAAGATTTGGAGTTTACTGAAAGCACACATCAGTGGCCAATTCAAATTTGTTTTTGAATTAGAAATAAACAAGTAGTTGGCTAGTTTGGTTTCAAGTTCATATCAAATCGATTTTTTTTTAAATCGCATACAGTGTACCAATATAGTTTTGAACATAAATTATCGTCAATTCTCTCGGTCTTGCAATGCATTTTTCACAGTTGGACATATAGAATCGAGCCTATCTACAAATGCAAAACCGACAAGATTATGCGATGCACAAGAGACTGCCGTCTGCACAAAACACTTAAAATACATATAAATGTCTGTAAGAAAAATCGTTAGAGAGTAAAACGTATCATATCGACTCGTTTAGTGAGTGTGTGTGCTTGTTTCGAATAATTTGAGTTTTATTTGTGTACACACAGTCGTTTTTCTAAAGTGGTTTTTATTTGTGCATGAAATTGCAACGCTTTTAATTGCTAAGTGATTGTTAATGATGTTCGTGCTTTGAGAGACTGTTGAACATAAAGCGCGCGCTCACTTTGGCTACTGTATTGAATTGTGGTTTTATGTTGTTTTTTCCCTGCTACTTCGATGGTTCAACGCGCTTCTTGTTTTCGTGTCTTCGTTTTTGTTGTTATTATTTGAAAACAACGTGTATGCAGTGAATTTGTGAATACTTGGCTTGTGGCATCGGCGCACTTCTTATTAAATTTCGGCTGACCGGTTGTCTACTGGCAATGTATAGATGTGACACAAACCGTTATAACAACATTTTGGTGTTTTTATTACAAGCTGCTTCAATTACCAACGGATTAAAATTGATATTTAAAAACATTGGCCGCGCAATCATCGACATTTTATTTTTATTTTATTTTTTATTTAGCTCTGGTTCCCTCTCGCCTCTTCGGGTTATTATGGGCAAACAACCGTACATGAGCACATGATCAAGTGTTTTGCATTCATATACCACAGACACTTTAATGATAGAATATAAATCAAGTTGAATGCTTGGTCAAATGCAATTATAGAGTATAAATAATAAATATTGTAAAATAAAACTTGTCGCTGTTGCGAATAAAAACACAAACACGCATGAACTTCGAAAATAGCTAGTTGATTCTGTTTCAACTGGTCATGAAATGCTGCTATTTAGTGTAGCTGTTGTTCAGCATTGCTACAATGATTGAAGACCAAAGAGAGAGAGAGAGAGCGAAAGAAAAAAACATTCAATGGAAAACTATTTCATCGAGAGTTTGCAATTTCGGTTCAAATCGTCAATCGTGCTGAACAATACAATGGAATACTATCGAAGTAGTGGGCAAAAATCATTGCTCAAACATAAAAGTGTTTTTCTCAAATGCATTCATATCGATCATCCACTTGAGGTATATATATAAATACACACACACACACACACACACAATTTAGCATGCATTTCCGTAAAACGCCCAATCCCATGCCATTTTGGTGCATCGAAGACAATTTTATCGCTGTGATATGTTATATCTCATGTCATCAGTGCTAAACAATCGTGATTGTCCGATATTTCATACTCTCATAACTCTTAGGCCATGACCATCGTTGATTAAATCTCTCGATCTAAACTCATTCACTCGGTGCACTGTTACTATTATTATTGTTGTTGTTGTTTTACAACTGTACATGGATATATTATATGACTAACAATAAAACCAGCTACCTTTAATTGCAATGTGTATAATCTTGAATCATGCCGGTAGGAAAGGCCATCATATTTGATTTTTTATTGGCCACTTTGTCTTATTTAAAGCATTTCAATTCCATTGCATTCGTATGCCATTTTTTTATCCCCCGACATTTTATTTTGCCAATTAAATTCAATCGATTTTAATTGAATTGATGTAGTCAGTTGATGGGGAATGTTATTTATTGATTTCGGTTTTTATGAAAACTTTTATATGGCACTCCGATTAAGACAGACACACACACACACACACAATAAATGTAAAACTGTTTATATTCGATGCATCTCACGCGCATTTGGTTTAATTCGTAAGCCATTTTTTCAAAGAGTATAAATCGTTTTACCAACTTCAATTTGTGGTCTATTGGGATAGTTATTGATCTGAAAAATGTGACGACAACAACAACAACAACTATGGTGTAGTATTAACCGAACAACAAACATATAGCACACAGCATGTGTGTATTATTGACAGTTTGTCGTTCTCGACTTAACGGCCGGAAAAAAAATCGCACAAGAATATGTAATGCTTCCGAAGTGCACATTCATTTCAAAATATTCACAATCATTGATCTGGTTACACACTAAAAATTTCTAATGTATTAAAAAAACTAGACTTCTGACATAAAACGAACAATAAAATTGAATACTTGCACGATCTATGATATAAATTCAGGCTACAGTTGTTAGGTCTTCTTCCTCTTTGGCTGTTTTCATACTTTCTTCTATTGCTATAAACTCCGGTGTTAAATGAAACAATTTCAGAAAAATGACTGAACAAAATGTGCTCATGGCGGCAATTTATAATGAATATCTTTCTCATTTACATAAAATCATGAAATGATTTACAAATCACATCATCGACAAACTTCTTTTTTTTTCTTCACTTAAATTTTATGTTTTGCTCATTTGCAGGGTGACTATATAAAACATCCAGTTTTATATGAATTAAGCCACAAGTATGGATTCACTGATAATTTACCTGAAAGTGCACTTCCAAATCGCCTGGAGGAGATCAAAGAAGCAATCAGACGGGAAATCCGCAAGGAATTAAAGGTAAAAAAATTATTGTTTCAAATCAATTATTATTGAATTGTTCGTTAATCTAAAAAAAATGGAAATTGACAAGAGGGGGCAAAGAGCAACGAAAAATTAATGACTTTGGTATTGTCGTTTAGATCAAAGAGGGTGCTGAAAAATTGCGTGAAGTGACAACAGATCGTCGCTCATTATCCGACGTGGTATCCATTGTAAAGAAAAGCAATAGCAAATTAGCTGAACTCAAATCTGAACTGCACGAACTGGAAAGTCAAATATTACTGACGAAAGGCAACACCGTTAGCAATGGCCAAGGTGAGTAACCACTTTTTAAATAATTTATTTCATCTTTTTTTTTGGGTTTTCTATTTTCTCTTGTCATAATGTTTCTAATTGCTGTTTCAATAGTTTGTGCCCATGAACTACATTTTCAAATGTATGTGACTGTGAAAAGAGATTGAATTAAAGTAGAAAAATTTATGACATTATATCTACTTATTTAGCTTGAATCAGTTCAAACGTGTCATGATGAAAGGCCCCCTATAATAGGGGTGTGTCACGACATTCAAAAATGAGTATTGTGTGATTTTCACTTGAGCAAGGAATCAAATCATTGAATACCGCTTGATTTCATTTTGTGTAGAATTTTATTATTTTATTTTATTTATTTTTAATAGAAAAAAAAAAACAAATTGAAATTAATTTAATCAATACTACACCAATATGCACTTCCGTACTCTCAAACCTCATTCATTATTTCTACATAAAGCGGTACATTTCATGACACCAACTCGATTTTACTATAGACTTACCGACTAAACAATGATTCGTTGAATTGGATACTAGGGGATAGCCATGAATTGCAGATCGAATAATTTATAATAATAAACGCTATTTCTCTCTATTTTTCACTAATTCTGCTAGTATTTCTACTAGTTTGTTCTAATACTGCTATTTTTTGCTAATTTTTCTAGTACGTCAAAAATATTGCATACGTCAGATTGACTGCATGATCGAATAACTGAAATGTGTTTACTTAAATGTTTCAAGTTGACACTTTCAACGTGTATATTTGAAGCAGGCACTAGCGTATACATTTTCAGTAAGAAATCTGTCATCAAATCTACATTTCCGATTGCAATTCGTAAATTGTAGTTAATACAGATGGAACGTGCTTGGTTACGTGCCATTGAATATATTTTTATTTAAAAGTGGGAAAAAGCGTATTCAACTACATATTTTGATACATTTTAGTTCAACACTATTCAATTCGTTTGTTTTGTGAATTTTATTTTAATTAATTATTTCAATAAATTCAAGAATAAATGCTTACTAAAGTATATACATGTACAGTGCTAATTCTGCTATTTATTGCTAATTTCGCTATTTTCTTCATGTAAATTTCCCTATTTTTTTGCTAATGTGCTAATTCTAATTCGCATGGATATCCCCTAGATTGGATAGATTATAGCAATAACTCGATCACAATGTACCCCATTATCTATGTGTTATTTCAAGCAGCAATAATTCACTTTATTTATCAACAGAAGTTATTTTAAGCGCTTCCACATTGAACAATTTATTTTTATAAAAAAAATGTGAGTCTATTAAATAAAAAGAGCAGAGTGTATCTGATTGAAGTCATGACTTGAAAAATTTATTGAGAGAAAAAACTGAAAAATTGGTAAACAAAGTGTGTTCCTATTTTGTTTTGATAACATTTCGCCGACCGAAACTTGGTCGTGTTCACAGCAGTATGCCTGCAAATGAATGCGTGCATGAAACATAGCAAAATAGCTGTATCACAAAGAGTATTCAAAGCCCAAAATGGCAACGACCGCCAACACAGCCGCCGCCACAGCGATGAACGACTCTAATTAGAAAATGAAAACATTGTCATTTTTATTGTTTGTTTTACGAAAGTGTCGTACCTTATTTTGTATCAAAGAAAAATGAAATGGTATGTATATATAGAAGAAAAGACGGGTGATAAAAAGCGTAATTAACAACGTTAGCATTTTTTTAAAATATGATTTGCTTGCATGTAATGTAAATTCACAATGATTATGGCCGTGTAAGTATATTATTAATGCCGTTCATTAAAAATCATCTATTTGCGAGCATTTTGCATCTCTTGATAGGCTTGCTATGAGAAATACAAGCAGCAACAATAGCGGCAAGTCAATTCATTCAGTGAATAAAATGCTGACGTCTTTCTTCAAGCAAACAATATAAAAAAAAGGAACACAAAATTTCTCTCATGGATTGCGAAAAATTATACATCTCTGTAATATGGCGTTTTAACATGTAACAAACGTCATTGAAAACTATGTTTGTTTTTGTAGTTTTTTTTTTAGTTATGTGTCGTTTCATTCACTCGATCTCTTTCTTTCTTATTGGAAATCTATCTACGACAAACTAGCATTCAAGAAGAATTGTGCATCATCGAAACTGAACATCGTGTTTTTTTTGAACGACGTTTTTTTCTCTCCCTCTCTCCTCCTTTTTCTCTTTCATTCCTTTCTAACATACAAAAAAAAAGCAAAGAACATGGCAACATTTTATTTATTCTGCAATGTTGATGCTGTTGCCACAAGACATGCTGCAAATTTATGTATCTATCGTTTTGTTTTTCACTGTTTACACACTAGAAAATTTCTCACTGCATTTTTGCTGTGCGGAAAAACAACAACAAAAACTAAATAAAAGAAAAACGAATATAAAAACTAAACCAGAACAACATAAAATTTGAAATTAAAGTATTTCCAAACCATGTGCAAAATAATACACCGACCTCTCGCTAGATGAATGTTCATTTTTTTGTGTTTCATTTACAAAGTAGACGATGAAAAAGTCGAGCAAAAAATGTGTTGAAAAGGGGTTCTCAATTGTGTTGTTAACACTGCACATTATTTTGCTTTTCATATCCCATTGTTCATAAGTTCTGATGGCGGCGTTAACTAATAATTTCATCGTCCGAATTCATAATATGAACTCATATCAGTAATTTACGTTAGGATTGCAAAGAATTCGTGAACAGTGGATGAAGTTTGAAAAAAAAAA